>NC_056741.1:574001346-574096346 GCF_019279795.1 Protopterus annectens | reverse complement strand
ACAAATGAATGGAAAAAAAAAAAAAACATGACATCTCACTCACTAGGCTGAGTAAGGAGAAGGTTACTGTTAGCTGCCTGTCAGGTGCCAGGATCCGCCACATAACACAAGCACTCAGGTCACTCCAGAACAAGTACAAATATGACTCTGTCATTGTCCATGTTGTTGTGAATGACCTGAGCCGTACCTAACTGGACTACATGAAAAGAGACATGGAAGAGCTCTCTGATCACATAGCCCAGGCCGGTATGACCCTGACCATGAGTAGCATCCTGCCCTCAACAAGAATGATACCACGGTATAAAGAAAAAATTCTCGATTTCAACAATTGGCTAAGTTTCTGGTGTCATTCATAGGGGATCCAGTGTCTGTCCGCCTGGGATGACATGCTTGTCAAGCCACGCTGCTTCACTAGAGACTGCTTGCACCTGTCACCCTTAGACTTTTGAATACTGGCCAAGGCCCTTGCCATCCCCATAGTGCCTTTTTTAGGCAAGGCTCAAAAGACAAACCCACCGCCGTAAATAGCAAAAAACTGAGGGTAATGCTACTCTGCCAGAAGTCTAAACCTCAAAATGCATGCACTCGAGGCACTCCTCAGTATGGAGAAAATCGATATATGTGCAGTAACAGAAACCTGGTTTAAGGCTCCAGAGAGCACCCCAGCACTACCAGGCTACAACTCATACCATAAATTTCGGCCACAGATCCCAAACCAAGATACAAAAGGCAGGGGCATATCCATATTCATCAATGATACCCACACCTTCAGGTTAGTGGCACAGTATGATGCTTCAGAAAACATTCATGTGCAACTAACAACGGGCAAAATTGCAATTCAAATTTTAGCTTGCTACAGATTACCCACCATGTCCCAGGACCCCCATTCCGCGTTTCTGGAAACACTGGGAAACATAAAGGTCCTACCAAACACCCTAATATTGGGTGATTTCACTTACCCAAACATTAACTGGGAGAACTACTCAAGTACTAACTCCCTTGCCCAACTTTTCCTACAATTTATAAACTCAAATGCCCTGGTTCAACTGGTCAACACTCCCACCAGAGGTGACAACATATTGGACCTGGTCATCACCAACATGGGCGACCAGTGTTCCACACTGGAGGTCAACTCCTTGCTGGTTAGATCTGACCATAAACAAATCACTTTGGATATCCATATTCTGCCCCCACCCCCCAGACAAGAAAACTACTGTGAAAAACTTTTCAGAAGCAAACTTCACATTACTTAAGACCAAGGTGGAAAGTTTTAAAGCCCTCATGCTGAAGGATAACACTGTCCAACCTTCAAAATCCTTTACTAATGCATTCTATGGGCAGCTACAAGAATGCATGGATCGTGCCATCCCAAGCAAAACCAAGACTCACTCCTCCAAGAAAAGGAAATCAGTCTGGTGGACTCCTGCCATAAACAAGCTATACAATAGAAGGAGGAAACTAGTACAGAAAAGAGTAAAATCCCAAGAAAGGAACACATCCCTGATCAGTATCAGCAAGAAACTACGATCCCTCATAAAATCATCCAAGGCGAGCTTTGAAAGAAAAATTGCCAAGGACTCCAAAGATAACCACAAGGCATTCTTTAGCTATGTCAAGAATCTAAGTGGCAATGCTCAGATCTGCTCAGAGTTAGTGCAGAATGGCACAAAATACACTGAACTGACTGATATCACCAACATCCTGGCAGACAGGTTCAGCGCAAACTTCACCCCCCTCTCACCCCCAAAAGGGCCCATAACCATTCCAGAAGAATGTAGAGTCCCTGAAATCACAAACACTCAGGTTAAAACAGCCCTCTCCAAAGCCAAAAACACAGCATCAATGGGACTGGACGGTGTCCCAAGCTGCATCCTACACGAGCTCAAAGACAAACTAATCTCTCACCTAAACACACTGTTCAAACTCAGCCTCTCCACAGGTTACATACCCATAGAGTGGCACACAGCAATGGTTATTTTGCTCCACAAAGGTTGAGCCACAAGAGACCCTGGGAACTATCGCCCTATAAGCCTGACTAGCTTGGTCTGCAAGGCAATGGAGCGCATCATCATGGAACTCAGCAACAGTGCACTGGTAGCATTGTTGCCTGACAGCTACAGGTTCTCTGGTTTGATTCTTGGCTGGGGTGCCTCCTGTGTGGAGTCTGCATGTCCTCCCATCTCAGAAAGACGTGTCTGGAGTGCTTCTCCCTGCTCTGCTGAAAATTGGCTTTGAGGGTGCTCAGGGTGACCTAATGGCTAAGGTGTTTGCCTTACAAACACAAGATGCAGGGTTTGGGTCTCACAAGGGATAATTGTCTAGGCTTAAAATGTCTCTCAAGGGCAGTTAGCTTAGTACTAACCTATGAACCTATGAACCTATGAGACATTGGGAACCTCCAAACACTGGACCCTACCCAGTTTGGCTTTGTTAAGGGCAGATCATGCCTCCTAAACCTGGTGGACTTCTTTGAGACAGTTACCAAGGCTATAGATGAGGGAAAGGTGATACACACAGCCTACCTAGACCTCGCTAAGGCCTTCAACACCATCTGGTATTATAGACAAGCTCACCAGCCTGAACATAAACCCCAACGTCACTAGATGGGTTGCCAACTTGCTCACGGACAGAACCCACATGGTGAGAGTTGCAGGAGCTAGGTCCGACTCTAAACTGGTTACAAGTTGAATTCACCAGGGCTCAGTCCTAGGACCCCTCCTGTTCATCATATACATCTCAGAGGTACAGGCAAGCACAGGAGGACTACGGCTGACCAAGTTCGCAGACGACTGCAAACTAGGGGCTATAATTGACTCTCTGGCTGACACAGACATCCTCCAAAAGGGTCTCACTGAGACGGATACCTGCTGTCAATATCATGGCCTCAAGCTAAATGCCAAAAAGTGCATAGTCATTCCCTTTGGAAAAAACAAAGTACCCACAAACTACCACATAGATGGTAGTCCCCTTAATACGGAAGACGTAATAAGGCATCTGGGGACCCAAGTAGATAGTAATCTCACCTTTGATAATCACATTGCCAAAGGTTAGAAAACCCTTCTATGTGGCTCACCTAATCACAAAAGCGTTCGCATCCAGATCAAAAGAGGTCATTGTGCCCCTCTACTCATCACTCATCAGACCCATCATAGAGTACAATGCCTCATTTGGGATGTACCTTGCAAGACACCTGCAACAGCTGGAAACATCACAGAAGTACCTCACCAAGAGGATCACTGGCCTCAAACAGATGCCCTATGCAGCTCGACTGAAGAAACTCCAGCTGTACTCGGTTGCATACCGCCTACTCAGAGGTGATCTCTGCCTGACATACAAGGCCATGTCCAACCCAGAATTGATGGACATGCTCCACCTAAAGAAAACCTTATCCCCTCGAGCCACACGGTCTAGGGATCTAAACCTCACCACAACAATAAATAGGATGTGCTGGAGGGATAGATTTCTGTCCCAGAGACTTCCCATGATTTGGAACAAGATCACAGTCTACATTAGGCAGAGCTCCTCACTAACACTCTTCAAAGGAAACCTTGACGAGTGGATGGGAAACAGAAAGTTTACCTCGGGGATCATTTCAGTGGTTCTGCCGGACAGAGGCACAGGGAACTAATCTAAGGGGGCGGCGAAAGCCAACACATTCTTGCTAGGCTTATAAATTCGAGCAGAGAGCCTAGTACCAACTTATGAATCTATGAACCTATGAAATTATGCAGAACATCTAAACCTTCTGCTTCATCTCCTTCTCATTAGAACCATAGTAAATCAGAACTGCTGACTCTGCCATGTCTTAAACTACATTTGACCAATGGAAATTGACTAACCAGAACTTTAACATACTCCTTGGACACACCTTATTGCTTAATTATGACTGGTTGTGTTGCCATTATGACTATGTAGTGATTTTCAAGCATAGGATATTGTCCCATTAAGCATAATGGAACTCGTTAACAACTGCCTGTGCCAATCAATAAAGCTGTGATTACTTTCCATCATTGTACTTGCTTTGGTGGATTCTTCTGTCTGAAAACTCCAAAGATGTATAAAGGTCAAAGTGAACTTTCAGTTTTCATAGTATAGGTTGCACTGTAGTATAACTCTCTCTTTGCAATGTGTTGGACAGTCAGTGGTTATAACCACTTAGTCATTTCAGAAGCTTTTGAAAGTCTGCTGTCTGACTTGCTGCTTCCTTATTTAATGGCTCAGTCTTCATTATCAGAAACAAATAAGAAAGAATAAAGAAACTAATCTATGACGATGTCCCCCAACAGCACTGGTAACTCTGACTGGAAGAAAAAAAAAGGGACAGTTCCACATACCTATAAGTTTCCTGTGTCTCTGCTACCAAGCCCTCCCCAACTAAGAGCAACATTGATTAGCTCAGTTGTCCCCCTTTATGGCAAAAGCTGTATGTGGAAAGCTATCACTGAGGCAGTTATCAAGGTTTTCTGGTGATAGTATTTGTCCACATCCCTAGGTGACTGACACGTGTGGCTCACTTGCATGAGGCTTGATGTGTATTTCACTCCCCACACTGTTGTGCATTCCCATGTATGTGTCCTCTGAAAGACTATTACTAATTGCAGCTTGGCAAAGACAAGTGCACATCCTTGACCATTATGTTGTGCTCTGTAAATTCAGTTCACAGTGAGACTCAGCGACACAACAGGCTGGTCCACCCATGATGGATGAGTTAGCACTGGATACTCACTCCCATTAACCCTGGTTAACTCCTCTAACACTCAGGCCACTAACTGAACCCAGGTTGTCTGGATCAAAGTCAGGGCTTCATTCTTCTACACCACAGGCCTGCTTTATTCTCCATGCCTATTTTAGTCAGCCCTACCCACCCCCACACCCAGATGCCCATAAAGTTGAACCTTTTGTTTTCCATCCTTTCTTCACTGCCTCTACAGTTGTCAGTAGCCTATTCCATACTAGAGATCAGTCCAGCATTATTCTTTGTCCAACAGCAAAACCCAACCAAATAGAATAAAAAGTTCCGTACTGAACAGACAAAAAAAATCTTTAATTCACAGTTCCAACAATAGAATGAGCGCTTTTGTCTGCCCTCAGAATAATAAACCTCTGGTGCCTAAGTTTTTATACAGTCCTAAATTGTACAATTAATCAATAATTAAACCAATTAAGCCATCATTGTCTTTTAAAGGTGAAAGGGACTGGAGGTAGGGAAATTACCCTTGCCTCAAGTCCTTTATAATATATTAAACGTTTTTTATGTATGTGCTTGAACATCCTAAATAAATACTGGAATATTAGAAATTCTACACAGCAAATTAAAAAATTAAAACACATTACAATACAGGATTTTTAATCAAAAATATTAAAAATTATATATGAAAAAAAATATATAAATTGTGTTAATGCAGTTCTTTTCATTAATTTAATAACCATTAAATGTTCGATTTTCATGACTCTCCTTGTTATTTGTTTGCTATTAAATAACACATAGGGCTGGTTTCAAGAACATTTTCTCTTCTCATCAACTACCTATTTCATATATAACCATACCTAGGTTAAAAACAATAAAATGTTCCATTAAAATAGATGTTCTTTGTATGTAGTAATATTAATAATGTTTTTAACTTGTGTTCAAAATAGTAATAATGTAAAAATACATAAAACTTGGAAACAGAATAATGTGGTGAAAAAACCACAAAATACGTCCAAAGGGCCAGTATCTGAAGGTAAAAACAGTGGCAAATTGTGACAGGGAAAAACATCCCCTAGGAAAATTAACTCACACATCCAACTGGATGGTGAGTCAGTGGGATTGGACTGTAGTTTCTATACCTAGGGTATGTATGACGTGTGTAAACAGACAATTTAAATGGATTGTATGTAAGGATAAAACAAATTAAGTATATGTAAAATGTAAAAGGTAAAAGTAATGCATAATGGAAAAATAAAAAAAAATAAAAAATAAAAAATATAAAAATAATATTATTCTTTACCAACTGGATGCACATCCTTCTAAATTAAATTGTTTTAAATGATCCAGATCTCATACCTTTCAGTGAGCTGCACAGAGGCCAGCTATGTTGTTCCTTTATTATGTAGTGATAACTAGCACCAGAGAAATTATATTAATTATATTAATTATCCTGTACACATACTCTGAGTCAGAGTCTCTTTCTTCATCATTTGTCAGTGTCAAAAAAATAATAATAATAATTTCCAAAGTCACATATTTACACAAATGTACAGCAACCAAAGTTTTCCAGCTTAATTCTTACACATACATTTATTGATGTCCAGATGATGAGCATAAGGCACTTTTATCCACAGAAAGACCACCTCTCCCAGCAGCAGTTATAACCACTTTGTTGTCTGTGTACTCCCATTATTTTTATGAAGAAATAAATTACATGTACTTTATTGGTAGCTTTGGATGAACTACATGAAATTGTATGAAGATCATTAGCATCGCATACCATATGATCCAGCCATGAGTTGCACATTTTAAATAGAAGAGTATTTGTAAGAGCATAAGAAATATTAACCACCTTGATAGCATATGCTAAGTCAATATGCACAATATCTGCAGAAGTAAAAGTCATCTGAATAATTCAAAATTAAAGAGAGCTAATACTAATGCACAATTGCTGTTGAAAGTGCTTCAGCACAGGTTTGCCATCACTGGCATATAACACACTGTTTTATTTATTTATTTATTTTCTTGAGGGTACATTCTTCCAGGACATCTACATTTCATTTTTGGCCTCCCTATGTCCTCTCTGTCAGACTACTCTAAATTGCTTAAAACATTAGCAGAACAAGAGGTTTTGCATTACGTCAATGTTCATCTTGTACACCAGATGACATTTGAATTAAGGCTCTTACCCCTGTACTTAAGGTACAAGGTTTGACTCTGATAAGCCCCATAACTAAGTGGGAAATTTCACACACGCACACACACACACACACACACACACACACACACACACACACACACACACACACACACACACACACACACACACACACACACACACACACACACACACACACACGTTCTTCTTTGGAATGCTTGCGCCTGTTTCATTTGCTAAAAGAAGGAAGCAGCAGGACATGAGATGTGGGTAAAACAGGAAAATGTAGTTTTTTTTTCATTCTTAAAGCAACAGTATGCAGTTGTTAAGCAAAGTAAAAAACATTTATTTATTTTTTTTATTTAATGTTGTAGCTGGGCCTCCTTGCAAGGACAGGACTCTAGGCAGCCCCCTAGGTTACCTAGTGCTAGATGTGGCCATGGTGAATATGCACAAAGAGTTCCTTCAGCTGAATGGGCACTTAGATAACACTAAGATCTTAAACATTATTTTAAGTTTCTTATTGGAAGCCAACGAAGGCTGCTCTGAATAGGCATGCTGTGATGGTAACAGGATGTACTAGTCCCTACCTGTAATAGGTTGCAGGGGCCTAAATAAAACAGTTACCATGATGAAGAGATATCTGAGACAGTATGAGCTGCTATTACTATGTTTACAATGTGTGTGTGTGTGTGTGTGTGTGTGTGTGTGTGTGTGTGTGTGTGTGTGTGTGTGTGTGTGTCTAGGTCCCTATCAGATGATCGAGTTTTCACAAACTCAAAATTCACATGGTTGAGACCATGTGATCGAGTTTTTGAAAACCTGAAGCTTTGGAATGGAGATCGTGGTACAGTGAGGATTGGGAAATTTACCCTTTTCTCCACTGTAGTGTGATCTTGGAGTTGGTATATATAATTTGCAGGTGGTGTGAAGGGTGTAGGCTGGCTTGCCCCCTGCAAAAATGTAAAAAGAGCTAGATTTTTGTGGTTTATTTTTGAAGTTTGAGTTTTCAGAAACTCGAATTTCGAGATTCTGAAAACTCGATCTTCTGACTTAGACCCGTGTGTGCATATATCAATTTGTTACATATATAGGAGTATCTTAGATGATCTAAAACAGTGTAAGACTAACAGACAAAACATTGGCACAAAATATCTAAATTGAAAAACATCTAAGCACAAAATATCAACAAACTTGAAGTTATACTAAGGAAGGATTTATGCCCTTTCTTTACTGTTCTGTGACCTAGGAGTTGGTACATATTTAATTAGCATGGGGTGGGAGTGCAGGGGGGGGGGGGCTTGTCCCCATGCTAAAACACTGGTTTTGAATGCGGTTAGATTTTGTCAATATTTTATGTTAGATATTTTTCAGTTTAGATATTTTGAAGTTTAGATACTTTGCTGTTGATATTTTTACCATAAATCGTATGCTATTTTAACAACTTTTTGGTACACCAGTCTACACACATACATATAATCATATATTAGAAAAAAATATTTTATTTATCCAGCTATTTATTTATTTATTTTCTTTCTTATTTTTTGCTGACCAGGTTAATCTGATTAGAAATGGGCTTCTTTTTTCATTGTGTCGGGCAGCTGATGCAGAGCTTTAAGGCTGTAAACTGTGGCTCCTGTGGTGCTGAGTTTGATTCTCTCAGCTCTTATTTGCTTACTGTGTGACTTTGAGCAAATCACTTAACCAGACAGTGCTTTGGGGCAACTGGAAATTTGGGCTAGACTCCTTAATGATTTCCTGGACTGCATGCCTATAAATTACCTATTCCTACTATCTGTTGGACATGCTCCACGTAAAGAAATCCCAGTCCCTCTGAGCTACACGCTCTAGGGACCTAAACCTTGTCACCACAATAAACAGAACATGCTGGAGGGATAGATTCCTGTCTCAGAGACTTCCCATACTCTGGAACAAACTACCTATCTATATCAAATAAAGCTCCTCATTAGTACTCTTCAAGAAAAATCTTGATGATTGGATGGGGAGATAGAAAATTCACCCCGGGGATCTCTTCTGTGGCTCTGCTTGACAGGGGCACAGGAAAATAATTTTCTTGGGATGCAAAATCCAGGGTACTGTTTGGCTAGGCTGATATAGGCCTTAGGGCCAATAGCCTAGTACCTAACTATGAACCTATGAACCTATAGATACTTTGGCCAGGAAGCTGATGAAATCCTCTTACTCTTTTACTAAGTGCCATGAGATTTTTCTATCCACCTGAACAATTACAACTCAGGAAGATGGAACCTTAATTGAATGCTTCATCCAAAAGATGACATCCCAAGAATGTATCGCCCCTCATGATGAACTAAAGTCAGTAATGGAAAATTAATTCAGTTGCCTGGTGTGGACAGAACCCAGAACCTTCAGTCTTCTCAGCATCATAAGGCAAGTGTACTACCTGTTTAACAAGTGTTTAACAAATTAATAAAAAGAACATAAAACATGATTGGGAGGTTGCCATAATGGTTAAGGTATTTACCTTGTAGACCCATTGTGCAGGGGTAATTGAATAGACTTAAAATAGCCCATAAAGGCAGTTAACCTAGTAATAATCTATGAAACACATCAGGCTGCTAAGTAAATTTTTGCAGTGTCTTCCTGCAGTGGCCATGATTTTTTTTTTGCAGTCCTCCATAGCTGAAAAAATAAGCCAGCAACAAGTGGACCGCTCATAAATATGTAGTTTAATAATAAACTACTAAAACAGCATAAAGGCTTACAAACAAACCGGTTTCGGCCTGGATTTAAACCTGGAACATAAACATAGAAGCCATTCATGAAGTCTTTTATATAATCATAACAAATTTATGATTGGTTGACAGAAACCACTATGCTCATGAATATTTAACAAAAATATACTTTCAAAATTTATTACAAGTATTCATTAAGCCCTGGGCTAAAAAGTGCACCCAGTTTGGTGATCCATTTCTTTTCTTTCACATCAAGTTTTTTATGCCAGCCACATTTGTTAGTTCTATCGCCAATGATTTTATCAATAATTGTAAAATGAAATTGTGCCCTATTGTGTACAAGTGTATGTTTGTATAGGGCATTAGATGTCTTTTTGCATCTAATGTCACTCAGATGTTCTGACATACGCAATCTAAGTGGTCGAGATGTTTGCCCAACATAAAATGAATGACAGGTGCAAGTTGCCATATATATGGCCCAATCAGTATTGCAGTTGGCAAAGAACTGGATATCAAAAACTCTATCACTATTCCTACTAGTGAATTCTTTTGTTTTCACCATATGTCTGCAGTTAACACAATGACCACAAGGAAAACAACCCATGAGTTTATCCCCCAAAATAGTTGTTTGATATACCTGGGGTAAAGTAGATTCAAAATGATGTTTATAATGATTAAAGTGTCCCGCTAGATTCTTTCCTTTATGGAAAGAAAATGAACATTTTTTTAGGAATAAGGGTGTGGATTCTAGCATCCGCTTCCAATATATTCCAATTATCCTTAATAATGTTCATAAAATTATTAGTATTTCTACCAAATGTAGTTGTAAAACGTAATATGTTGTTCGTAGTGTGTTTCTTCTTGTATGTCAAAAGATTTGGTCTATGTAAACCAGAGGCATAGTTTCGAGCCATTGTAACATATCCTGAGTTGTAGCCCCTATCCATAAATCTGTTATGTAAATCTTGAGCATGTTGAGCAAAACTAATGTTGTCAGAACAATTGCGTCTGATTCTAATAAATTGTGACTTTGGAATGTTTTTTGCAATATGCTTTGGATGAAAGCTGGAGGCGTGGAGCATGGTGTTATATTGGGGAAACTTCCTATAGGTTTCAGTTTTTAGAGTATTATCCATATTTCTAGTTATCAAAACATCTAAAAATGTTATTGATTTTCGATCATAGGTAATAGTGAACTGAATTCCCCATTTATTATCATTCAGGTATTCCATAAATTCCTGAAGATATGAAACATCAGATCTCCACACCATCCAGCAATCATCCAAATATCTCCGCCAAATATCAATTTCAGGTAAGAACAAATTATGAGAATCATCATAAATCATAATTTGTTCTATATAAGCCATAAACAGATCAGCATATATAGGGGCAAAAGACGCCCCCATTGCTGTACCTCTGATCTGCAAAAAGCATTCCTGATTATAGAAAAAGACATTTTTGGTCAACACATGCTCAGTTAGATTTAGCAAGAAGGTATTAAATCCTGGTTGGTACATATTAGATTTATAAAGCCAAAATTCAATAGCATCCAGTCCGGCCCAATGTGGAATATTAGTATATAATGAGCACACATCCAATGTACAGAGCCACCAATCCGATTCCAACTGCATATCATTAACAATACCCAAAAATTGAGTAGTGTCCTGTATTCGAGATCTAACCCATGATAACAGAGGCTTCAGATGCATAGTCAGAAATTCAGAGAGTGGCTCGGTCAGTGAGCCCATACCCGACACAATGGGCCTACCTGGTGGATGTAAAAGATCCTTATGTATTTTTGGCAGAAAGTAAATATATTGTCTAATAGGATCAGAGATAGTTAAATGATGTAGTGTTTTTTTGGTTATAATCCCATTATCAAAAGCAGAATGTAAAAAACCATCAATTTCTTTTTTAAATACAGGAGTGGGGTCTAGTGGCATTTTAGTGTAATATCGAGCATCATCTAATTGTTTGTGTGCTTCGATATCATAATAACTCCAATCCAACACAACCACTGCTCCTCCTTTATCTGCATTGATAATGACCAAATCTTTATTACGTACTAGTTCTTCCAAACAGGACATCTCACCATCAGTCATATTGTTGGGCATAGGTAAACAGTGATTAAATTGAAAATGTAACTCATTAAGTACACTACGTAAGAATAAATGGACAGTTGGATGCATAGGGGGTGTAAAAGATGAAGCGTGATATTTAAAAGTATCCATTTGTAACTGTTCAACATCCCCTGTATCCTGAAAAAATAATTTGAGATTAATTAGTCTACAGAATGAAAATAAATCTTGTGCAAAATTATCCTCAGAAACAAAAAAACCAGGAATGAAAGATAGTCCTTTGTTTAATAGAGATATTTGTTCAGCAGTAAGTACAGTGTTAGAAATATTACATACATTGTTTATTTGTTCGTCAGTACTTCCATCAGATTTTGTAGACTTGTAACTTTTCTTGTGTTTCCTGCCACCCCTCCTCCCTCTGTATTCCCTAAAGGGGGTATAAAATTTTTTCTTTTAGGAGTTGGGGAATCCATGGTGGACTGTGTTTCTGTATCTGTCCCTGATGAGGTATCATAATCAGTAGATTCAGTATTATTGCCACGTCCTTTGAGTATGGAACGCGGTCGTTTCCTTTTGGAATTAGATGAATTTTTGTTTTTGTTTTTATTATGCCCTTCTTGAAATCTAACGTGTCTTATATTTTTAAAAGGTTGCCCCTTCTCATAATCAGAAAGATCACGAGAGAATTTTTTAAGTTTTCTTTCTTTTAGAACAGTATCAAAATTGAGTAATTCAGTGCTAAGTTTTGATAATAGATTAGAAAAGAAGGTTTCATTTTGATAATAATTACAGTCCTCAATGGATTTTAACACTTGACTGGTTTCCTTATCAATAATCCTGATATAGTAATCAGATAAAGAACTAACAAACTTCATTGAACACTCTTGCTGAATGGAAGACCATTCTGTAGTTAGACTGTCATCAGGGTCTGCCACCAGAGGCTGAATTTTTACCCTCCATAGCTGCCATTTTGCCCTTTATAGGCTTAAGTAAAACAGTCATGAGCATGCTAATTTATGACATCTTGCCTCATAGATTCATTAGCAAATATGTAAGAATTCATTTATTTATGAATTCTAGCTCTGTTATGTAATCTATGCGTCACTGACTTTGCTATAGATTGATATTTTATGACTTGTCATATGGTGAACATCTTGCTTGTTATTCTAGGAATAAGTTGATGCTTTGCCTATTCTACACATACCTCTCAACTTCTAAGAGTAAGAATTCTGGACAAAGTGAAAAATAATTGGGGGACAAAAGCTCCAAAATAAGGACAAATTTTAAATGCTTCATTCATAAGCATAGAAAGTTGACAGAATAACAGATTGTGCATTAGCACAAATTTTCTCAATGGTATGAAATCGGAAACTCACATGTATGCCATTATTTAGTAAATTAAATCATCAATAACTTACCAGGAAATCATGGATTTTATGTGGGACAGACCACAAAATATGAGGTAAAACCTGAACATTCTGTGAAAATATGGACAGTTAAGAAACAGTACAAATAGTAGCATTATTAACTGAACATAGTTACACAATTAAACAGCACGCATGTCGAGAAGTGCTGACAAATGTATGTGATCAATATCATTTTTATAGAGAAATACATGCAAGTGGACAGGCTGGAGTGGATATATGACAATGCTGCAATAGCACAGCCCAGTATTAGGCCAGACCATTAATGTAGTGATTCAATCCAGATTATTCCACTGGTGACTGATGTTTCATTAGTATTTCCAATGTCAGATGTGTGGATCTTGGGAGTGGGATAGAGTGCTGATGACAATCCTCTCATTCTACAGTGAGGGTGAGCCATGAGCCAGAGAATTGGAGCCAGACATCTTTGTTTCTGCACTCTTGAATAATCATTTAAGTGAATGTTTGCAGTTCCTTAAGCCTTCATGTGTGAGGAGGGAGCATGATTACTGCCCAAGTTGGGGACACTTCATTCAGTTACCTGGCCAGAGTGGGAAAATGATGGAGAATTAATGTATGTATAAATGTGTGAAGTGCATATGGATTAGAATGGGCTATTGTGGCAGCTAAGGAAATGTGGGTAGAGACCAAACATAAGCTTATAAAAATATGAGATTGGCAACTAATGAGCATGGACATGGACAGTAAGATACAGGCAGTGAAAATGCTTTTAGTTCCTTTGGCCCTTTAATAGATCATGCATACTTTTATCAACCAAAGGAGAAGTTGGGGATGGTAATTAATAAAGAGTTGTTGAAGGAATTTATTTGGGAAGGGAAGAGAGCAAGTGTAAAGTGATTCTTCCTATTCAACAGGGTGGTTTTGGACTACATGATTTGAAGAAATACCTCAACGCTACACAACTGAGAGTTTTATAAAGCACAACCAGATTGTTATAGATCAATGTGGAAAAAAATGATGATGGAACAAAGTGGAAGTAAGATGGGATACAGTTTTGGAAGCAAATCCTTAAGGAAATTGAGGTAGACAACATTATAAAGAATAAACCAGTGAGGGAGTGGCGAAAGAAAAATTTGCTAATTGGATAAAATACAATTGGGGTAGAGAAAACAGGCAAGATATGACAGGAATTAAATGGAGAAAACTAAAAAGGAGCCATGTAAAGGAGAGCAAATAAGTTGGAAGGAAATGTGATAAAGTAGGAAGATGCTAAGTAGCCCTTCCATATCAGGTACTGTTGGCAGAATATAGGCAAAGAGAAGGTGAGAGTATTGAGTGAAAGACCAGCTCTGGTAAGGTATTTAGTGGAATAAAAAAGTGGATGATGATGTGGGGGCATGGCCAAGATGGTGAAGGCTAAGAGCTCAGTTTCTCAGCTCTGCTATTTGAGTCATATTTCTGACAGGAATTATTAAGTTTTTGATGCAGTGAACTCTACTTTGAAGAATAACTTCATCTCAAGGTTTTGGAAGATTATATTCGAAATGTATTTTTTTAAACTTTTTTAACTCTTATCAAAGTTCAAGCAGAAAGGGTCTTGTTCTTCAAAATGATTTACTTTAAAGCTAACTCACAGGATATGTGATGTAAAGAAAGAACTACAATCAATTCTTACTAGTATACAAGACCTTTCCATGAAATTAGATAAAATGGAAAATAAACTAGATCATGTCAAAGAAAAATGCACAAAACAAATGGAAGTTACGTGAAATAATTATGCAATAGAAGACTCAGAACTCCAGTATGGAAGAGGCACTGACTGATATTGAAGGAAGAGTTTTGGAAGAGGAACATAACATTGAGTTCTTATTAAAACAAAATACTTCCTTATTATATAAAATAGATGGTCTTGGAAACAGATCCAGAAGGAACACCATGCGCATCTATGGACTACCAGACAATACAAAAGGAGACAATATGGTTAATTTCCTCACTTCTTGGCTCCCTAAGACTTTAAATTTATCAGAATCTTTATCATATTATATTGAAAGAGCTCAGAAGTCTCATGTGGTCCCTTCAACATCAAAAAAGTGAATACAAAGCCAAGAACTATAATTGTAAGTTTTTTCCTGCCAAGATAAGGAACTGGGTTTAAAAACTGCTTGGTCAAATTCACTGATTAAATTTAATGATTGTACAATAAGGTTTGATAATGATTACTCTTTATCTGTGATTTTGAAAAGAAAAGTGTTTCTTCCTTTTATAAAAGAACTGAAAAAGAGGCAGAATAAAGTGCACTTATTTCCTGCAAGATTTAAAGTGTTTCTTACAGAAGGTACTAAGACTTTTGAAACACTACAATCAGTGTTATCCTTTTTGAAAATCAAATAATATTTTGGAACAACAGAAGACATGGAATGGAGCAACGGTTCACTGAAAAGACAAGCAAAAAAAAATATGGAAAATTAGTAATAATAAGAAGATACAATTAAATGACAAATAATTATTTCTTGTGCTTTCTTTCTGGATTGATTGGTTTATATCTGTTTATTCTTGGCACTACCTGCTATTATATATAAACAAATCACAACTGATACAGGCAGGTAAATATTTAAGCATATACACAAAAAGTAAGGTAAACAGATTTATCTTTTTATATTATTTTTTATCAATATCTATTTAGATATTATTTAAAAACATTATATCAATGATAAGAAAACCTTATGCAACAATTATTTTTTCCTTTCTATTTTTCTGATTTATGGCTATACATGTATTTGCTATGAATGAGTATTATATTCTGAGAAATGGATTTCTTATATAATATTATACTAGTGGTATAGTGCTGTTTTGGGATGTATGAGTCTTTAAAGTCTTGGATGTATTTGGTTGTGTATGGAGTGTTTGTGGTGTGTGTCTTGTCCTTGAATGACATAGACTGTTTTTATTTTTATTTTTGATGTTTTGTGTTTTTTCCTATGTGTTTGTAGTTGTGGAGATTTTGTGGAGGTGATAGCTAGGGAAGCTGCTTTTTGTTTGGGATGGGTTGTGCTTGAGTGATCACTCTCTATGGACTGCTTTCCCTTGCCTGGTTTCTGTGAATGAGTCTGGATTTCTCTTAAAAATGGGTTTGAGCTATACCTGGTGTTGTTTTGAGCTGTCTTCTTGTTCAGGTTGCCTCTGTGTTTCCCACTGAGGTCATGAGCTGAAAATGCCTTTTTTCCTTCTTTTTCTGTTTTCTTGGCTTCTGCGGCTTGTGGATGGCCTTCCAGTAGTGCAGACTGTTGTGAGGAGATCAGACAGCTGTATAATGATGTCATGAACTGATACAAAGGTTATATAAGAGCCAATACTGATTTAATATTATTTAAAGTGATATTTACCTATATTTTTATTATATTAAGAAGTGAAATAACTTGATGAAGTTGTGAATGGGAAAAGATCAGGGATTCAAAGGTAAATTTTTTTTTTTTGGTTATAATATGGTTATGCGCTTAGAGAGAGGAGGTGACTTAACTGATTTAGCATAGATAAAGCTATTCCTTATGATGACAATTTTGATAACAGGATGTCTGTTGATCTTTAATGACTTCAGACATTGGACAGGGCTATTGATATTTCATGAAGGTTTGGAAAGACAAAAAAACATGCTGTTTGGATAAAATATATATTTTTCATCTATATTTTGTGTTCATAAATGTCTTAAAGTTGGACCCAAGTGAAGATAACTTTTTGATATATATTAAGTTTGATGACTATGGGTGAAAGGTAGGAAAGTGATGCTTAATATATGACAATAATATTTAAATTCATGAAGGATATAAACAATTGTAATCACTTTCAGATAATTGAAATGGTATTCCTAACAATGTGCAAACTGTCTGACTCTGTTATTAAGTTTCAGAGGTATATGGAAATATATAAATAATCTAACACATGGAATATAGGCAGTATTAAAAGGTTGTGTTTTAGGTTATACAGGAATAAAATGTGAACCACAGTGATCTTTCACTTTCACCTTATGATGTATTTTAGAGACATCAAGATAGATGGCTGTTTCCTTTCATATAAAGATATGTATATATTATTAACGATATATAAAGGATAATAGCCTATACTAAACCAAGTACTATTAGATACATATTGTTTGCAAAATCCAGGGTACAATTTGTAACTAGCTCATTTTATAAATAGAAATATTGACATTTATAAAGCTATTCAAGGCTAGTGTGTGGTGTTACTTTTTTTTGCAGATATTATCAACATATACTGATTTTACTAGGACCAGGGAACCAAAAAGTTACAATTACCATAGAAATATATAGCTACATACGTATTTTTATGTTTTAATGGCATAATATAATAATTTATCATATTTTACAAATATACACTAATATATGAATTGTTGGATGGCACAATGATGAAGGTCTATACCTTATAGATACAGAATTTGATTCTTATTTTAGAGGGAAACAGTTCAGGCTTAAAATGGAATAGAAGTAAAATTATAGATATATATTTATATGGAGATACTTTACAGGTAGGATTTAATACACTGTTATTTCTTAGGGAAGTATGTCTCCTCAAGTGTAAATATTTATATTTGTGGTGATATATTATAGGTAAGATATGGATTATTAATACACTATTTTAAGCTCACGTGTCAAAGAGACAGAGAGGTGAGGGCTTTCATTTGTATATGACAGAATTTAATTTTTTTCTGAAATTAATTGTTTTTTATCTAGCAGCTTTGTATCTTTTTAAATTCTCTCAGCACTAAATTCATTAAGGAGGTATGGCCTATTATCATAAGAACTTTATAAAATGCCAGGTTAATTATCGATGGTAGAACCCCTCTCAGATAAATACTATAATTGGATATGACTCATGTTTGAAATTAATCTTATTTCTATTGTAAGTGAATTTTTTTGGTAGCTGATACAGGTCATTACTTATTAAACAAAATGACATGCTAGATATTTTGTTAATTCAGATAAAAGAGCTAGATAGATATCAATGGAAATAATGCTGCTTGCTTTCATGATTCTAATTGTGTAGGTTTATTCAGGATACCATCTTTTTTATTTTATTGGTTCATTTAACATGTATTACAGTGATATTTAAGGTTGTTAGTAACATGGTCTTTGACTGTTGAATGGAATTTATGACATATTCATTTATTATTTAGTAAAGTCATGCTAGCTTTATTTTAGTAACTTTGGAAATAAAAAGAAAAGTATACACTTTGATTAAACTTTATTGTATTCCTAGGTTAGGAGTTAAAGTGGTTAAGCAACAATTTGAAGAGATTATACAATATTGTAAAGGCAGTTTAATTTTAGCTGGTGACTTTAATTATATTTTGAATGATTGTGATACTAATGTAACAAATAAAAGTAGGAAACCAGCATCATCCAATGTATTAATATACTTTGTAGATATGTTTAATATAAAGGACATAAATGAATTCACAGAGGCAAAATCATTATTTTTGACATATTCTTCTCATTGATACAGTACTCAATAGAGAATAGATAGTGTGAATATTTCATGTGATATAACTGAAAAAATAGATAAAGTTAAAGTTGTGACACACCCTTTATCTGATCACAATGAAATTACTTTTGAATTGAAAGTAAATGCCACAAAGCTGCTTCTATTAGTAGAATTCAGCATACATAACTAACCTGGAAGATTTTAAAGAATTTTATAATAAGGAAATTCAGTCATTTATTGATGAAAATGTAACTGCAGGTGTATCTGAAATATATGTGTGTGATTCTTTAAAATCATATTTATATGGTAGGGTTTTATCCTGGTATATTAATAAGAAAAAATAATGGAAAAAAGAACTATTAGATGTACAAACGAAAATTGATAAACTAAAATTAGATATCCAAACAGATAATAAAAACCTAATAAAAGATCTTGTGATGAATAAAAATATTTAGAGACATTACATCATATAGTTATGATTAATTTAGAGAAAATTAAACTTAATTCTTATTCTATGAATCCTAAAAATAAACATAGTTAGCAAACAGAACTAAGAAGATTATTATATCTAACCAAATAAAACAAGTCTATATTCCTGGAACTAGAAAAACATTTCATATTTAGAAAGCTTCTTAGCAGCCATTAAATTACACTTTAATTCAATTAACTTATATAATCGAGTAATAAAATGTGTAATAAAACATTTTTTATGAAACATATAAAAAAAGTTAATTGAAGATCAAATAAAACTTATAGATATAGCAACTTCAATGTCAGAGTGTAAATCGCAAGTTAATAAATTATAATTAAACAAAACACCTGGGATTGATAGTATTATTATTCCAGAGAGGTATAAACTATTAACTAAGGAAGCTTTAGCAATATTATTAAGGGTTTTTACATTGGTTGAAGCAAAAACTGTTCCTTATCATGGAAATATACATTAATTTCTCCAATATTAAAATCCAATAAAGATGGAAAACAGTGCTTATCTTATAGGCCAATATCCCTGCTAACTGTTTATTATAAGATTTGTAAAGCAATATATGCTAATAGAATTAAACAATTTTTATCTCCTCTAATTGATGAAGATCAAAATGGTTTTATACTGAACAGAAACACATATGACAATATTAACAGGGTTCTTACCATAATTGACTATGTTAATCATACAAAAGGAAGTTTGACACTAGTAAGTCTAGACCTTAATATTGTTTTTGATTCAGTTCATTGGGATTATTTATTGCTGGCCAAAAAGTAAGGGAAAACAGCTCTTGTACTCCACAAAGAATGTACCTAACCAGACATGTCCAAGGGTCAGCTTCCGGTGATTTCTCCTGTCCACCTGGTGAATCTGGGCACACTGAGGCAATGCAGCAATTGCCTCATGTACACAGACAACCCTCTCCTCCTACCAGCAAACACTACAACCTGTGAGAGATGCACTTACATACACAAACTGGAAGCAAAGCTCTCTCCCGCCAAGATTGTGCTAGACAGTCAAGAGGAGAAGGTTAATACCCACACAACACCTCAAATAACACATAGTCCTTCAAAACCCACACCACCAAAACCCACACATAGCAACACAAAACCCACATATGCGGAGGCTCTTAACATTAACCTGCCCAAGCAACAAGGACCTCCGAAGCTGAAATGCAAACAAACACCACCCCCAAACACAACCAAAGCATCACATAGCTCACAACACCAGTGTGCCACCCAACAGCAGCCCCTAAGGCAAGACAATGTACTCAACACTTTAGTCATAGGTGACTCTATAGTCAGGTGCACTGATGTCCCACTCACCAGGCTGAACAAGGAGAAAATTAGAGTTAGTTCCTTGTCTGGTGCCAGGATTTGCCACATAACACATGCACTCATCACTCCACAGCAGGTACAAATATGACTTTGTCATTGTCCATGTTGGAATGAATGACTTCAGACATACCTCCCTGGACTACACGAAGAGAGATATGGAAGAGCTCTCAGATCATGTAGCCCAGGCAGGTATGACCCTAGCCCTGAGTAGCATCCTTCCATAACCCAGAATTATACCACAGTATAAGGACAAAATGATTGACTTCAATAATTAGCTAAGCTTCTGGTGTCATTCAAAGGGGATCCAGTATGTCTGCCTGGGACGACATGATCGACAAACCACGATGCTTTGCAAGAGATGGTTTGCACCTGTTGCCCCCTGGAATTCAGGTTATTGGCTAAGGCTCTTGCCACCCTTTTAGTGCCTTTTTTAGGCAAGGTTCAAAGGACAAAAGTACCACTGTAATGGGTCCAAGCAAGCAAAATCTGAAGGTAATGCTACTCAATGCTAGAGGTCTAAACTTTAAGATGCACTCTCTCAAGGCTCTCCTAAAAATGGAGAGCATCGATATCTGTGCAGTAACGGAGACCTGTTTCAAAGCTCTAGAGAGCACCCCTGCAATACCAGGCAACAACTCATACCAAACTTTTCGGCCACCAAACCAGGACCGAAACACTAAAGGTGGAGGAGTGTCCATATTCACCAAGGATATTCACACCTCCAGGCTGGTTGCCCAACACAGTGCATCTGAAATTCTCCAGGTGCAACTAACACTAGGTAAGACTGCAATACAAATTGTAGCTTGCTACAGATCCCCTACCATGCCCCAAGATTCTCACTACACCTTTCTAAACATACTGGAAAATATTAAGATGCAACCAAACATCCTAATACTGGGTGATTTCAACTGCCCTGCCATTAACTGGGAAAACTGAACCTGTACCAACACCTTTGCTCAACGGTTCTTGGAATTCATAAATTCCAATGCCCTAGAGCAACTAATTCATAGTCCCACCAGGGGTACCAATTTTCTAGACCTGGTCATTACCAACATGAGCGATCGATGCTCCACACTAGTGATCAACCCCTTGTTGGTCAGATCAGACTTAAGCTAATCACCCTTGACATCCACATCCCACCCCCACCCCCTTTAAGGAAACCTTCATAAACAACTTCTCCAAAGCCAACTTCATCCATCTCAAGTCAGAAGTAACAAACTTCAGGGCACCCATGCAGATGGGAACTGGAAGTTCAACTGCTGAATCCTACATTAAGGTGCTGTATAAGCACATTCACTTGCATGTGGACCGAGCTATCCCAAATAGAACCAAGACACTGTCCTCTAAAAGGGAAGCCAATCTGGTGGTCCCCTGCCATAAACAAGCTGTACAACAGAAGGAAGAAACTGTTGCAGAAAAGAGGAAGAACCCAGGATTCAAAAAATTCCCTCACCAGCCTCAGTAGAAAGTTGAGATCCCTCATAAAATCTTCCAGAGCTAGTTACGAAAACAAAATTGCCAAAGATTCCAAAGACAACCACAAGGCATTCTATAGCTATGTCAAGAATCTAAATGGCAATACTCAGGTATGCTCTGAGCTACAGCAGAAAGGCACTAGATATACTGATCCCAAGCATATTGCCAATATCTTGGCATATAGATTCAGTGCCAACTTCACCCCCCTCTCACCCCCTAAAGGACCCATCTCAATACTAAAAGAATGCCAAATTTCAGTAATCATGGCCACTCAGGTAAAAAATGCAGTCTCCAAAGCCAAGAATACAGCATCCATGGGACCAGATAAAATCCCAGGCTGTGTACTGCATGAACTACAAAATGAACTAACACCTCACCTATGTGACATGCTTAATCATAGCCTCACCGCAGGCTTCATGCCCGCAGAGTGGTACACAGCTACAGTCATCCCACTCCACAAAGGGGGATCCACTTTGGATCCCAGGAACTACCATCCCATCAGTCTGATGAACTTGATCTGCAAGGCCATGGAATGTATTATCATGGAACTTATAAACAAAGACATTGGCAACCTTCAAACACTGGACCCCACCCAGTTTGGGTTCGTGAAGGGTCAATCTTGCCTTCTGAACCTGATGGACTTCTTTGAATCAGTCTTCAGAGCCATGGATGAGGGTAAGGGGGTTCACACAGCCAACTTGGACCTTTCCAAGGCTTTTGACACTATCCCCCACTCTGGAATCATAGATAAACTTACTAAGCTGGGCATTAATCCCTATGTCACTTGATGGGTTGCAAACTGTCTTACTGACAGAACACACACTGTAAAAGTAGCCGACTCCAAATCCAGCTCCAGACAAGTGACAAGTGGTGTACCACAGGGTTCTGTCCTGGGACCACTCTTGTTTCGCATCTACTTCTCTGAAGTACAGGCCAACACTAAGGGACTCTGGCTTACAAAGTTCACAGATGACGGCAAGCTGGGAGCCATTATTGAATCCCCAAATGATGTGGATATACTACAAAAGGGCCTTACCAAAACAGATGCCTGGTGCCAGAGCTATGAGCTCAAGCTAAATGCCACAAAATGTATAGTTGTCCCCTTTGGGAAAAACCACGTACCTGTGGACTACCACATAGGTAGCAGTACACTAAACACCAAAATTGTGATAAGAGACCTAGGGACACAGGTGGACAGTGGTCTCACCTTTGATAACCACATAGCCACAACAGTTAGAAAATTCTTCCACGTGGCACACCTCATGACTAAGGGCTTTTCATCCATAAAAAAAGAGGTCATTGTCCCTCTGTACTCATCCCTCATTGGACCCATTATAGACTACAATGCCCCGTTTGGTATGTACCTCACAAGAAATCTGCAGCAGCTAGAAAGGCTGCAGAAATACCTCATAAAAAGAATAACAGGCCTAAAGCAGATGCCTTATGTTGACCATCTAAAGAAACTCCAGCTATACTCTGTGTCATATCGTCTACTCAGAGGCGATCTCTGCCTAACATACAAGGCCATGCCCAACCCAGAGTTACTGGACATGCTACACTTAAAGAAATCCCAATCCCTCCAAGCCACGCACTCCAGTGATCTTAACCTTGTCATAACAATTAATAGAACATGCTGAAAGGATAGGTTCCTGACCCAGAGACTCCCCATGCTCTGGAATAGGCTGCCCATACATGTCAGGCAAAGCACCTCAATGGCCCTCTTCAAGAGGAACCTTGATGATTGGTTGGGAGATAAGAAATTCACTCCAGGGGTCACATCAGTAGCCCTGCTAGGCAGGCTTCCAGGAAAGTAAATATTTGTGGGAAGCAATAGCCAGGGAATCATTATGGCTAGGCTTGTATAGGCCCTAGGGATGATACCCTAGTTCCTACCTATGAATCTATGTTTTTTCACAAGATTTTAAAAATTTAATTAGATTGCTATATGAAAATACTTTAGCTTATGTAAAGATTGGATTATATACATCTAGCCCAGTAACAATTACTAAAGACACAAAGCAAGGGTATCCATTGTCTCCATTATTATTTGCCTTGGTCATAGAACCATTTGCGAATTGTATCAGATCAAATGCCAACATTAAAAGTATACATTTTAGTAATCATTAAAATTCTAAAGTTCAGTTGTTTGCAGATGTTATTTTATTAACTTTGAATGATTATAGCAGTTTGTTACAATTCTTCTCAGAGAAAATGGAACTCTTTCAAAAGATATCTGGCCTTAAATTTAAGGAAAATAAAACTAAGATCTTACTTATAAAGTGTAACAAGAAAAACATGGATAAGAAAATTTCTAAATATATACTCCTAGATAATAAAATTAAGTACCTAGGTATTAAATTATTAATTGATATTAATGAAATATTAACAATTAATTATACCAATATTTTAAATAAAATAAAACTTCTTATGGATAGATGGAATATATATATTTTTTTACAATGGAAGATATTTTTTCTTAACACAAATGATAATATTTCCAAACATATTATATCCTATGCAAACTATTTCTCTTCATCTTTCTAAAGAATGTATACATCAGTTCATTAAATTAATGTTAAAGTTTTTATGGTATCCCAATAAGCCTAGAATAGTGTTAAATTATCATTTAAAATATTGGTCATCTGGTGGAATTGGCCTCCTGGATATAGAACTGAATGCTTTATCTTCCATTATTAAGACAATAACATTATGGTTAAATTATTTTTATACTGTTTAGTGGAAACAAATACAGGAACAGATTTGATTAAAATCATTTCATTTATTGCCAGTCAGATTTAATAAGGTATTATCCAATTATTGTCAATGGCTGATAGGGGAATATACTTTGGAGAATAAAAATAAACATATATGTACTAAATATATGACCAATACACTAACTATATTTAACAATTATTTGAATAAAATAATTGTTAAATAATTGTTAATTATTTGAATAAAATTCTAGAATTTAGAGTGTGATCATTTATATTATATCCTACAGCAGAACAAAAATAACACCTTTAATGTATCTAAAATGATTATACTTAGTGAAAAAATTAACACATTGGTATCAACTAATGGATTCAAGAAATGTTCTTTCTATGAATTACATTATGAGTAAGTATGATATCAGTGACAAAACATGGTTAGATATACAAACTTTAAGGCAGTATATCATCAGTAAATTAGAGTTAATGCCTATAAGTATTAAGGATTCAGTCCATAAATTTATAGAATTCATGATTATTATAGGAAATCAAAAAAGTAATAGGAAAAGGGTACATATCTAAAATATATAAAGTAATTAAAATACAAAATTGTATTATAAAGATAATTTTGGGAATTAATTATAGATCATTAAATAATCAGTCTCAAAGTGAAAATGATAAAAAATTTAATGTTAATCTCTTCTAAGTAAACGGCTCTTTCATTGCAATGGAAACTGTTTTCTTGGAAATTTATATGCGGGACATTTATTACTCCTCATAAAATGGAATTAATGTTTAAACACTATATTGAGTATTGGAGATGTAAATTAAAATTGAAAGCAAACTGGCAGCATATGTTTTATTACTGTACTTTACCTAAAATATTTTGGGATAAATTTAACTTTTTCCTACAAACTGGTTTTAATGACAAATTTCAGTTAACTAAATCTCTAATTTTGTTTAATGTTCCAATTCCTAAATGTGTTCCTAGATCAAAATATTCACTTTTATGGACTTTATTAGCTATAGCATGCAAAGTAATTACTACACCCTGGTAAAGTGAGACTTCTCCTTTGTTTAAATAATTCACCTGTATTGCAATAAATATTTCTCAACTGGAACTGTTTGCAATCAAGATGAGGATGGATAGAATCACTTCATATTACAGCACTTGGTTAAAAGTTATAGAGAAAATTGACTGTAACATAATATGAAACAGAAGTATACTTTGAATGAATAATTGTTTTTGTTTAGTAGACACCTTTGTAATAGTTTTACTTATTTATTGTTATGAAGTTTTTCTGTTTGAGAGATTAAGTTGTTCAAAAAAATTTGTTTCTGTTTTTTGTTATGTTATAAATTGTTACAACTTTTTTAAATGTAATAACAATATTTGAGTTAAAAAACTGGATGATGCTTGTACAAATGGGATAATTAGCAAAGCATACAAAATGTTACACAATGGTTATGAAAACAATCATAGGAAATTAACAAAAGACTGAGATGTAAGATTTCATTGGGAAGAAATTTGTAAGGACCCAAGGTATGCTATGAATTCCATCAAATTTAGGATATTTACCTGGAAATGCTTGTACAGGTGCTTTGTTACTTCATTTAGCTTTCGAAGATTTTCATTCAATTCTACAAATTACAGCAGGTTTAGAATATTTGCATGCAAATGTTTGTATAGATACTTTTGTACTCCAATTGTGCTTCAGAAGATGTTCCCTCAATGCTATGAAGTCTGGCAGATTTAAGATATTTGCAAGGAAATGATTGCACAGATATATATTTTTGTACACTAGTTAGGCCAGAAGATTTTCCCTCAAATTGAAAGCAGATGTTGGCGATATGAAGAGAATGAGAGTGGAACTTGGCAGCACATTTTCTGGGAATATGTAGAGTTATCTGAGTTTAAGAACTCCCTACAGAATGTACTGATGCAGTTGTTAGTGGGGGATATACTATATTAAGAAGATGATACTATTAAGTCGCTGCCTTGGCATTTGGACTTGTTGAGATATAGTAAGGCCTCATTAAGTTTACTATTATCCAGCCAAAAAAGCAATTACGTGATTACATGAAAATGTAAACCAAAGATATAACCATTTATAAATGAAGTGCTGAATATTCTAAATAAAATAAACTAAGATATATAGAGCTGAAATTCTTAAATGATGATAGAAGTAATTTTCATAAACATAAATTATGTAGTTGGGAACAGTATATACAAAATAACGTTCAAACAGATGACCAAAATAAGTACATTGGTAGGAATTGAAAAACATTTGAGAATGTTGTAAGGCACAAGAATAAAATACTAGAGTTAAGATGGAAACTATACAATTATATAATTATTGATTATAATTATATAATATTAAAATAATATAATATTATATAATATTAATTATTAATTATGTAATTAAGTATAGATTAAAACACTTTTGTCAAGTGTTAATAAGTTGATAGTAATTTTAAAGAACAAATTAAATGATACATTTTGGTAGTACTTGCAAATTAATCTATATGATGCTAATAATGACATTTGTAAAGAGTATTAAAATCCATTGGCTGTACTTCTATACTTAAAAATCTTTGCATGGAAATATCTTAATATAGTATTTATTGTACCTTATTGTACCTTATAAACTAAGTAAAATGTATAAATAAAATGTATCCATTGTTTGAAATGTAAACAACACTTAAAAACTGACTGGTATATATTTTATCACTGTAACAAAATAAAGGATACTGGAAAGATTTTTTTCAAAACTTTCTTCAAGCTTTATATTCTGAAAGATGCATCATTTCTGACTCATTGATTTTAATTAACACCCTTATTCTTCCTTGTAATAAACCAAAAGATTAGTCATTGTTGTGTGGACTTTATGTGCAATTGCAAGGGAAAGATCTACTAAGAGAAAAAGGTGAGATAGTTGAAATAAGTTTGAAACAGTTATTTGAAAAATAAAATGTTGGTTGACTGTGCTATTTATTGATGTATATATTAATTGTTTAAGATATGATTTAAATATTTTATATATTTTTTTATTTCTTATCATAAATATTTTCTTTATTGAAGTTTTGATGGTTTTATTTTTATCTAAAGATATGGATATGCTGTGGATCTAATGAAGCAGACCTATATATATATATATATATATATATATATATATATACAGACAGAGAGAGAGAGATCTTTAAGTATAATAAATGTATACAATCATAGAAAGTGTTATTGTTAATTTTTTTATTGTTATTAATTTATCGAAGTTCATGTCATAAATTAGCAATGTAATGAAGACATCTTTTATCAAAAATGAAGTAACTAACTAACCAACCAAATAAATAAATAAAACTGCTTTAGCATCCCTGACCAGTCTTAGAGACCACATCCCATCACAGCATGCTTATGTTTGCCCTAGTCAGAAATTAGTTTACAGGACTACAGTGACAAGACACTTCAGCAAGAACTTACAGTACCATTATACCTATTATTCACTAAGTTATACAAATATGGGGAGATTCTTCAAGACTGGAAACATGCTTATTAAGCCTGTCTTTAAGGGAAGGGGGAGTAGCATAAACCCAGAGTCATATAGATTCTTACGTCTACTTTCATGTCATGGAAAAATAATGGAAAAGGTAGTTATTGTCAGAAATTGGTAGGTTGGGACTTGAAACTGTATATCAGCATGCATATGTTGAAAATAGATGTATTACCACCTGTAACATGATGTTCAATAACAGTATAATAACAAAAAACAGTCACAACAGCAACCACAGTGACCAAGCAGTAACAAGCCAAAAAATGAACAAGTACACTGTAGTCAGCTGGACCATAATGACTTAAGTTAAAAAATCCAATTTTAATAAAATTTGTTAAAATACAGATTCTTGTTAAAACACAGATTTAGCGCTTTCATCCCCATCCACTGGGACTTCATCATTCTTGGTTACAGTTAGGGTAACCCACAGGGCTCTGTCCTAGGCTCTTACTTGTTTAGATTGTATCTTTTAGACCCAATGTTGCCACCTGAGGTGTTCTGCAGTCTAAATGCAGATGACCTGAAATTGGGTAAACTGATTACATGTGTTACAGATAAGGCATGTCTGCAAAATAATTGACTAAATTGACAATTTAGGCACAGGAAAATAATATGCTGATAAATACATCAAAAATTAAGCATATGAGATTTGGGGGACATAAATTGAAATTGAATATTTAATACAGCACGCAGTGATTGAAAGTGTAGATTCATTTAAGGACCTGGGTATAGGGGTAGATCCAGCTTTGAGTTTTTCTAATCATATCGACCAATTGTTTAATAGTAGTTATAGAAGTATAGGTTGTATACAAAGTTTTTTAAACTCTAGGAAATCAGAAATGATGAAGTCATTTTTGCTAGTTTCATTAGACCCAAATGTGAGTATGGAATAACAATATGGAAACTTTATAAGAAAACATGCATGGAAAGAGCACAGCAGAAATATACCAAGGGCATCCATGGATGTGAAAATATAAGTTATTATGAAAGACTGTAATATCTAAACTTGTAAAGTATCTCTTATAGATATCTAAGAGGAGATCTTATTCAGGTATATAGGGGATTTAGAGACAACTATCTCTGGGAATGTTTGGGGTTATCAACAAGTACTAGAGAATCATCAGACAGCATATGTAGAAGAATCTATAGGAAAGAGAAGTGTACTAATTGGTTCTCTGAGAGAGCAGCTGATGCATGGAACAGACTGCCAAATTATATTAAAGCAAGTACTAGTTTAGATATTTTTAAGAACAGCCTGGACACTTATTATGGGAACAAGTGTCTTGGTATATTGACAGGTTAAAAGGGCATTACTGCTTGAAATATTTGTATGTATGCATGTAAGACAGGATGTTGATGACTAATGTGGTCTAAGTAACAGCCTATGCCTAAGATGGAAAAGTTACCAATTTTAAAAATAATAAAATACAATAAAAACAAGCAGCACAATCCCTCCTCCTCCTCCCCAATGTCAATATTTTATAATTTAATGAAAGTGCAACTATGCTCACATTGTCATCTGTCATGGCAGTAGGGACAAAACAGCATTTTTTGTGGCATTGGTGGTAGCAAAGGACATTCCTTTTGCATTGTGCTGACAAGTCATGCTAATGAGTACTAAGAAAAAAATGACTCATTCTGACATGCTACTCAAGCTAGTCCAATAGAAATAATTTCATTTCTTATAAAGGTAAAATATCAGTAAATGTAGAATGTACCTCGTAATGATAATTGCTCACCAAGTGATAATCATATCATTGCAACTAATAAGCTCATAGAAAGTTCAAGCCAAACTGACCTTAGTATCTATTTAATGGTAGGAGGGAACATTTAAAACTGCTGCAGTGGGGAATGAGATTAAAAATTATATCTTTAGCCTTTTGCTGCAGAGACAATCTAAAACACGTTAAAGAGGTGTTCTTTTTGTTGTTTTATTTTTATCACCTGTTTATCAAAGTCTGTCACTGTATCTCAAGATAATAGGATAACTTACACAATCTATCTGTAGTAGCTTTCTACAGTACGAACTTTTCCACCTCTCTCTGTCTTTCTCTCTCTCTCCCTCTATATACTGGCTTGAAAGATAATTAAAACCTGTGCAAATCTTATATTATTAAAGTGATAAATCAGAGGCTTATGTTTCCTTCTAAATGTTGTGAGAGATAGAGTAAATAAATAACAAAGTGATCTGTCTTAGAAGTATGATGGTGTAAAGCTTGATAAAACATTCGTTTTCTAAAACAGGAAAATAAAAGCAGCCACAATAGCATTCCATTTGTACATACAGAATTTTAAAGTGCCACTAAATAAATAAACATTGTAAGTTCCTGGAATATGCTGTTTGTTGTGAATATCTGCTCCTTCCACTAACCTTGACTTCTTCACTATATTCCGAATTAGATGAATATGCTATCTTTCTATCAATGCATAGCTCCCATTTCTTCTCTTTTCTAGAGCAAATATCCCTACAACTACTATCAATCACATTTCAAATGATCCCTCTCTTTAATCAGTTTGATAAACCATTCCATAACACAACTTGATGTCTCTCTTTAGGTGAAATTTTGATACAGCACAAAATATGGAAAATGAAGTTTAACATTTGTCTCTGCAAGGATAAAATAACTGTAGCATATCTAGAACCTGTTATGTTTGCATTCATTCACAATTGATATTCACTGGGTCATTAGTAAATTTCTTAGAATGCAGTTCCATGACATAAAAAGAGACAAAAGACAACCAAACCACTTAAGATTTTTATGGCACCTCACACCACTTCAAATATATTTCTCTGAGGTCACACAGTGCCCTTAGGCAAGGGCTACCTCAAAGAAGAACATAGTCTGGTGGTCAGCATAACAGTCACTCTACTTCATGGTGATCCACAGACATGGGTTTGCCATTCTTTCTAATCCCTCTACTACAAAGTACCCACAGGCACATCAAAGGATGCAACACTGTTCACTCATCTTGATGGTCAGCTGCCATTAGGGGATTTTTGAATTACTGCAGCCATCACATCTCCTCAGTTAGCAAACTGCCATGAAGGTGAGAGGACAGCCATGCCAGTGATGGCCATATCTACGATATTAACACAAATGGAACAACCTTACCAGTGAAAAATGGACATATCAAACACTTGTGTAGCAAGCTGATTAATTCACTGTCAGTCTTATTAAAGTATGCCATAAGTCTGTTTCCTTCATAAACATACCTACTAAATTAAAGGATTATGACTGAGTCTCCATTTATAACCAATTTATGATGTGTTCAAGATATGAAGGTCAAGAAATTTAGCTCAAAAATGAAACTTGACAGGTAAATCTTAGCATCCATATTGAAAACCCATAATAAAGGGCTATGACTGGTAATCTGATCATAATTCTTTGTAGTGCATGGAGCTTTACCTGTTCCATGTTCTATCAGTTAGAGAAAAAAGTGTAGGCTCATAAAGTATTTTGCTGGCTTTCAAAGCTTTAGGAAGATGGTAAAGCTCTTTGCACTGTCAAACAGACAGCAGGCAGAAGTGAAGTGCCCCTCTGTAGAGCTAACAACTTTGAAAGCCATTAAACATTTCATTCTCCCACACTTTTATGGCAGTGCAATGTTCTGACAGCTTTTAGAGGCATTTTACCTTCTGCTGCTGATATTTTGCCAGTTATTATTGTCCTCTGTTAGTCCCTAGTGTGAGACTTAATTTTTAACAGTGCTTAGGTGTGCTTAACAATCTTTTGTTAAGTACCCGTAAGTGCTGTTAATTTTAAGTGTTGTGCTAAGGATGTGCATAACATGTTCATGTTTTTCTCGACTTCAGTGCATATCGTGTGCTGGATGAGTCATACTTGGGATAATTAATTAATTTTCCTCATAACTGCTTTATAATATTGTAGGTCACAGGGAAATCCTTGAGGTGACTGTAACATTAAAATCCTTGTTAGCATCTACTTCCTTTAAAGTACCCCTCCCCCATTTATATACAGCACGTTTACCTCTTCTTCCAGAATGAATAACTTTATACTTCTATTTAATGAAATAAAACTGCTCATTCTGCATCTTCTCCATCTTCTCATCTAGAAGTCATCCACTCATGTTTTGCCTCCATCAGTCACCTTGCATCATTAAAATTAAACTTACTCCACAGTTATGGTCCAACACTTTGTCAAAAGTAAACACTGCATTCAAGACTTAGTACTATATAAACTATGAGTCAGCTTGTCTGCTTCATACTGATATTCTTATCATTGTGAATTAAACTCATGCATTTTACATGTGCTAAACACACACTATTTTGGTAGCATCCCACATTACCCATTTGCTCTTTGATTTCCTGTGAAGCATGGAGTCAAGAAGCCTACTAAAATTTTATGTATCCATTAAAATGACTTTATCCTTATTAGCAGTTATTTAATTATAGGACTGGAGAAATCTTGACTAGCATAATAGCCCATTTTGGGTCCAGAATACTAGTAAGAAAAGTCATTTGCTCTTCACTTTGTATCTTCTGCATTATTCTCAGTAAGGCACACATCAGGCTCATTGCCCATAGTCTTCTGTATCAGATCCTGCTCTTGCTTTAAGTGGTGTCCTCATATTGCCATTTATTTCAGTTTTCATGCATTGCAGTGCTTTACAAGGATATATTTCAAAGGCACAGTTACAGACCGAAGCAATAATCCATATGACGGAGTGTGGGATATGGCAGGAGTTACTCCTGATCAGCACACTAGATCAAATGCTCACAACACAGTGTCATGGACTGCTGCAAAATATCTTGGTTTAAGTTATGTCATTGGATTTTCAAAAAAAAATCACAGCACCTATAAGCAAGCCAACAGTAGTATCATGAGATAGGTTAATGCATCAGAAGCAGTATTTGTCAGCTTCTTTCTCATTCTTGCCATACAAGGGCATACAATACTATGGCAAATATGTAGTCTGTCTCACTTTGGTAGAAATGATTTTGTAAATGCACTGAAAAGTGAAACACAGGAAGGTAGTGCCCTGGCATTGTGGTATAGAGTGATAAATCCCTGACTATGACCAAGGCAACCCAAGTTCAGCTAGCAGGTTGAGTGCTGAAAGCAACATGGTGGAGAACATGGGACTGAGCAACCAACAACAGATCATGCTTCATGGTGGAAGGGAGGAGGACTGATCCACTGCACTGATGGCCTCTGCAGGTATGTAGGACAATATCAATAACAACTGTTAGGTCACAGCAGTTGCATACTGTAGGGAATCTCTAGAGATGTGTACATGAATACAGAGCCATGCCTGAATGGAACTTCCTCATAGCCACTGGCCATCATGGTGATGGAGGTAGATAGGGAATGAAGAGTCCCCCCCACCCCCATGAATGACAGCCTGCAAGCACTTGGCTATTGCTCCTAAAAGAAAACAAATAAAACAAAACAAAAAATAAATACACACTGCTGAAGGTAGTCTTGCCAAAAAAGAACCCAAGTAGAAAACAATGCAGACGTATCACCATAGACACGATAAAATCTGTGATTTAATAAAATTGTTAAAAGACAACACAAACGAAGAGAATGTAGGATAAGCACTTTCAGTAAAACCTTCTACAGATCCTAAAAAGAAAACAAATAGGTTGGCTTAAGAGCAAATGGGCTGTCTCTCAATCTGGAGGGAGAAGTCAATAGGGTGCTGTATGTGGAGGCATAATGATTAGATAGTCACAGAAAAAAAGAAAAGCAAATGAAAATAAAACAGGACAGAAGTGCACTTGCCATCTTCATAACAGTACTTCAGGTTTCCAGAAGGTAAACAGAAAGAAAGTGCAGCAGTACCATTTAAAAACATCATATAGTATCTGGCTATATGTAATGTACCATCCCATAACTAACAGGTGCATGTATTGTATTTCCTCCCAGCTGTTGCTGGATGTAGTTGTTAGTTTAGCTGGTGCTAAAATAGGGTGCCATACTTTTTTGCAATATTTCGAGCCAGTTGCATTGTAAGGAGGAAGAATCTAAGGCAAGTTATCAGGTGCACTGTTTTCTGTTTAGTATAGAACAAATAATAAACAGAATGTTCTTTTCTGTAGGCTTGGGATGTTCTAGCTATTACGCTTTGTTTCTATGGAACTAAGTGAAGGCTGTTTGATGTCATTGTGAAGATTCCAAAAGGAGTTATCACAGAATTTACTCTCATTGGAATGATCTGTTAACCATTTTCTATCTATCTATCTATCTATCTATCTATCTATCTATCTATCTATCTATCTATCTGTTTATCTATACTATTAAGATTGACTAATAACATTTCATGACAATGCATTTCAAATTATATCGTATCACTAAAACAGCATATTAGTCATACTTACACACACACACACACACACACACACACACACACACACACACACACACACACACACACACACACACACACACACACACACACACACACACACACAGCAAAAACAGCACACAATACACAATAAAAAAATATTTAGAGGTTTTAGCAAAAGCTCAGTTAACCAAGAATACTTTTAGAAATCCTTGACAGGATTATAAGAGCTATGCTTAAGAAATATATGCATGCTCTATAGTTGCCTTAACCTGATGGGCTATTGATGTCATCTCCACTCAGGCACCTGCCAACTGTACACTCATTTCCTGTCCATGTGCCAAGATCTCAAAGCTGCTTTCTCAAAGCAGGGCAGACCTCCTGCTTCGTTCATTATTACTTTTGTTTTCTTAATGGATACCATAGTATGGATTTTTGTTATAATCTAGTTTAGTTACCTCAGTTCTAATCTGAATTAGCAGACATTTTATTAAATATGGAAGCTGAACACAGTGTGATAGTCTACATTTTTACACTAAATTAAAGGGGCTTTCCTGAAATAGATCTTTATAAAGTTGATTTCATAATACCATTTTTCATTGCTTGCTTCAGCAGTTAGAATTGCTACAGGTGGGCTACATAAGTTCATAGATTCATAGGTTGGTACTAGCTATTGGCCCTAGGGCCTATATAAGCCTAGCCAAAAAGGTACCCTGGCTTTTGCCACCCAAGGTAATTATTTTTCTGTGCCCCTGTCAAGCAGAGCCACATAGGTGATCCCCAGGGTGAATTTCCTATTTCCCATCCAATCATCAAGATTTTTCTTGAAGAGTGCTAATGAGGAGCTTTGTTTGATATAGATAGATAGTTTGTTCCAGAGTATGGGAAGTCTCTGGGACAGGAATCTATCCGTCCAGCATGTCCTGTTTATTGTAGTGACAAGGTTTAGGTCCCTAGAGCATGTAGCTCAGAGGGATTGGGATTTCTTTAAGTGGAGCATGTCCAATAGCTCTGGGTTTGACATATGTTAGGCAGAGATCGCCTCTGAGTAAGCGATATGCGATGGAGTAAAGCTGGAGTTTTTTGAGACGGTCTGTGTAGGGCATCTGTTTGAGGCTGGTGATCCTCTTTGTGAGGTATTTCTGTGGCCTTTCCAGTTGTTGTAGATGTCTTGTGAGGTACATACCAAAAGGGGCATTGTACTCTATAATAGTTCTAATGAGTGATGAGTAGAGGGGAACAAAGACCTCTTTTTTCCTGGATGAGAAACCTTTTGTGATGAGGTGTGTCATGTAGAAGGATTTCCTGACTACTGTGGTGATGTGATTATCAAAGGAAAGACTACTATCCACCTGTGTCCTAAGGTTTCTTATCACACTTTCATGAGCTACCTATGTGGTAGCTCATGGGTACAGAGTTTTTAGCAAAGGGGATGACAATGTACTTTTTGACACTGAGCTTGAGGCCATGGCTTTGACACCAGGCATCTGTCTCCATGAGGCCCTTTAGTAGGATGTCCACATCGTTAGGAGTTTCGATTTTGGCTCCTAGTTTGCAGTCATCTGCGAACTTCATTAGCCAAGGACCTTCTGTGTTAGCCTGAACTTCAGAAAAGTAGATACCAAACAGGAGAGGACTCAGGACTGAACCCTGTGGTACTCCACTTGTCACTGGTCTGAAGTTGGATTTGGAGTCTGCTACTTTCACAGTGTGGGTTCTGTCAGTGAGCCAGTTGGCAACCCATCTTGTGACATAGGGATTTATATCTAGTTTATTGAGTTTATCTATAATTCCAGAATGGGGGATGGTGTCAAAACCCTTGGTGAGATCTAGATAGGCTGTGTGAACCACCTTACCCTCATCTACGGCTTTGGTGACCTGCTTCAAGGAAGTCTATCAGTTTAGGAGACATGATCTGCATTTTACAAACCTGAACTGGGTGGGGTCCAGAGTTTGGAGATTACCAATGTCTTTGTGTATAAGATCCATGATGATATGTTCCATGGCCTTGCAGACCAGGCTCGTTAAGCTAATGGGGTGGTAGTTCCCAGGGTCTGTGGTGGCTCCCCCTTTGTGGAGTGGGATAACTGTTGCTGTGTGCCATTCAGTGGGCACAAAGCCTGAGGTGAGGCTGTGAATGAACATGGTGCTTAGGTGGGGTGCCAGTTCATTCTACAGTTCATGTAGAATGCAGCCTGGGATGTTGTTAGGTCCATTGGATGCTGTGTTCTTGGCTTTGCAGAGTGTGGTTTTTAACTGTGCAGCTGTGATTACAGGAACTTTGCATTCTTCCGGTATAGAGATGGGCCATTTAGGGGATGAGAGGTGGGTAAAGTTAGTACTGAACCTATCTGCCAGGATGTTGGCAGTATCAGTTGGTTCTATATATTTAGTGCCATTGTGCTGTAACTCAGGGCAGATCTGAGTGTTACCATTCAGGTTCTTGAAATAGCTATAGAATGCTTTGTGGTTGTCTTTAGAATCCGTGGCAATTTTGTTTTCGTAACTTGCTTTGGAGGATTTTATGATGGATCTCAGCTTCTTATTGAGGCTGACCAGGGAGTTCCTCCAATCATGGAATTTTACTCTTTTTGCAACAGTTTCTTTCTTCTGTTGCAGAGTTTTGTTTATGGCAGGGGACCACCAGACTGGCTTCCTTTTTTTGGAGGATAGCATCTTGGTTCTGTTAGGGATAGCATGATCCATGCACTCGTGTAAGTGCTTATAAAGTGCATTTGTGTAGGATTCAGCAGTCCTACTACTATTGTCCATCTGCATGGGTGTCGTGAAGTTTGCCACTTCTTTCTTAAGAAGAGTGAAGTTGGCTTTGGGGAATTTTTTTACGGTGGTGTACCTAATGGGGGTGGGGTCGGGATGTGGATGTCTAGGGTGATTAGCTTGTGGTCAGATCTGACCAATGAGGAACTGATCTCTGGTGTGGAACACCGGTCACCCATGTTGGTAATGACCAGGTCTAGGATATTGCTGCCCTTGGTGGGGGTGTGGATAAGTTGATCCAAGGTGTCTTTAGTGTTTCGGTCCAGGTTAGGTAGCCGAAAAGTGTGGTATGAATTATAGACTGGTAATGCAGGGGTGCTCTCTGGAGCCTTGAACCAGGTCTCTGTCACTGCACAGATGTCGATGTTCTCCATTTTAAGGAGTGCCTCGAGTGAATGCATTTTGAGGTTTAGACTTCTAGCACTGAGTAGCATTACCCTCAGATTTTGCTTGCTTGTACCTGTTAAGGTGGTGAATTTGTCATTTGAACCTTGCCTAAAAAAGGCACTATAGGGGTGGCAAAAGTCTTAGCCAGTATCTGGAATCCCAAGGGTGACAGATGCAGGCCATTTCTGGCAAAGCATTGTGGTCTGTCGATTATGTCATCCCAGGCAGACAGATACTGGATCCCCTCAGAATGACACCAGAAGCTTAGCCAATTGTTGAAGTCAATAATTTTGTCCTTGTACTGTGGTATCATTCTGGGTGATGGCAGGATGCTACTCAGGGCTAGGGTCATACCAGCCTGGGCTACAAGATCAGAGAGCTCCTCCATGACTCTTTTTATGTATGTCTTAGGTCATTCACACCAACATGGACAATGACAGAGTCATATTTGTATTTGTAGTGGAGTGACCTGAGTGCATGCATCATGTGGCGGATCCTGGCACCTGACAGACAGCTGGCAGTAAATTTCACCTTGTTTAGAATGTTGAGAGGAACATCAGTGTGCCTGACTATAGAGTCTCTTATGACTAGAGTGTTGGGTACGTTGTTATGCCTTATGGGCTGTGGTTGAGTGGCACACTGAGTTTATGTGTCATTTGGGTTGTGTTGGGGGGGGGTGGAGATTGCTTGCGTTTCTGCTTTGGAGGTCTCTGTTGCTTGAGCAGATTTTTATTGAGAGCCTCCGCAAATGTAGGTGTGTGTTTCGTGTTTCTGTGTGTGTGTTTTGGTGGTGTAGGTTTTGAGGGACTATGTGATGAGTGTGGTGTGGTGCAAGTGTTTACCTTCTCCTCTTGACTGTCTAGTCCAGTCTTGGGTGAAGAGAGCTTTGCTTACAGTTTGGCTATATAAGTGCATCTCTCACAGGTTGTAGTGTTGGGTGGTAGGAGGAGAGGGTTGTCTGTGTACATGAGGCAATTGCTTAATTGCCACAAGATGCCCAGATTCATCATGTAGACAGGAGAAAACATCGGGAGCTGGCCCTTAGACATGCCTGGGTAGGTGCTTATTTATTAAGTACTAAAAACTGTTTTCCTCTAGACAAGTAAGGGAAGTTGAGTGCTGTAGTAATTTGTAGCTTATTTAGTGTTTACAACAAGTTCTGAACAAGTGCTGAGCTCAGAGAATCAGATTTTAGTGCTAAAACTAAAAAACTGACTAGTTTTAAGGGAAAATTTGAAGAGCATACTTTATGATTTTAAACTCAGTGGCACACTGACTGTTTAAATTATGCCAAAGTTAAAAGTTAAAGAATGTTTGCTTGTTTGTTGTAAGCTAACCCCAGAGTTATTTAGAAAAAAAAATGTTTAGAGAATACAACAGAATGGCAGATGAAAATATGGCCAAGTATATTGCAGAAATTAGCACTTATTTTCACAGATGAGTGTGTGGATTTAGGGTCACCAAATGTGAAATACTTGCAGATCTTTTTTCTTTGGGTCAGATAGCAAACCCTTAGTACCGTGCCTGAAGACATGAGGATTTAGATGCTAGAATACAAATTTAACACTGCTGAGGAGATGGGAAGAAAGGTAACCCTTACTTAGCTAGCAGGCTATCGTTTTTTATTGGGGAAGGCAGTCACAGCACTACACATAGGTTTAGGTGAACACATAGGGTAAGCCTAGGACATTCCAGCAGGTTGCACAGGACAAGGTGGAAGCCATGGGTTAAGCACATGCCCAGTTTTTTGGGGTTAGATGTTTTAAATATAACTAGAAAGAGCTTACATGGTTTCATTGTCCACTAATGCAGGGGGAGAACAAAGATCTCATGAAAACTAACACTACAACAGTGATGGGTTGTTTAAAGACAATCATACCAAACTATCAAAGCAGTCTGCATTCTATTCTGGTAGAAGGAAGTGTGGCTATTTCCAAAAGGTACACAGCCCTGTATAACCATTGTCAAACTCATAGAGGTCAGTGCTGGGCACTGCACTCCAGTCACAGTCTTGGATGAGAAACATTTTCAGGTTCATTTGTCTATCTGGACTGAGAAGGGGGGGGGGTAAATTAGCAATAGATGTATGTGTTTGAAGTAATCCTTGCTGATTTCATAATATGGAATGACTTGTGTGCATGGTGCAGAGTCGGAACAAGCACTAGGTAACCTAGGGAGTTGCCCTATGGCCTACTGGCTGTGAGTGGCCTACACTGGCTGGGAGGGAGCCCGCTGGCCAAGGGACTGCCACAACATTTACTTTTTAATTAAAATAAAAAAAAAAATTGTGTCTTCTTTAAAGGTGTTCTTTTTTAAGAATGCCATCAGTGTTACAGATTTACATTCCTACATGTGTACATCAGTGCACAAACTTATTGTTGATTCCTTCTTCTTTCCTTTAATGTGTCCACTCACAGAATTTAAATATACAACATTCCTACTATTTTTGCCAGTGGAACTTTATTAGCTTGCATTATCTGAAGGCTATGAAGCCTGAAACTTAAATGTATGTCATTATTTAGTGATTTTAAACCTCTGTGTTTGCCAGAAAAACACAATTTTTAAGAGGAGCAGACCAAAAGTTGTTGTTGTGTCTTTCAGCTTTTCCCGGTTAGGGGTCGCCACAGTGGAACTCCGGTCCGCTAATGATTGGCAGTAGATTTTTACGTGCCGAGTTGCCAGCTCTGTCGCACAACCTTCAATGAAGGTACGCCCATTCACGCATGTCTAACACAGAAGACGCTTTAGCTGAGAATCGAACAGGACAACATCTTACTGTGAGGCAGACCAAAAGTATGAGGCAAAAATCTGGATATTCTGTGGAAATTTGGACAGTTGAGAGCTAAGACACCAACTACTTCAGTGCATTTCAAGGAACAGAGAGCTTCAGTGCATTTTCCAGGAAGTGTGAGTTTTTCAGTGCATTTTCAAGGAACTATGAGCTAAGTGCATTTTCAGAGAATTGTGAGCATCGGTGCACTTTCAAGGAATAGTGAGCTTCAGGAAAAGAAATGTTTACCACTGCTCATGCACTATTTTTAATGTGAAACTATTTTGTTTAGCAAATGGTCATCACTGTAGTATAAAAGTTAAAAGCAGTGTTAGTACCACAACAGGTAATATACTTGCTTTTGACGCAGAAGGCTGTTTGTTCTGCACCCACACCATGTAGATAGATTGCTGATACTGTGTTATACCTTGGGGGGGGGGGTTGAGGTGCTACAGTCCTGAGTGTGTCCTCCTTTGGATGAGATGCTTCATAACTATTAACCTATTCTTGATCTGCTATCCATTCACTGTTGCATTGTTACCAGCTTACCAAGTTTTTTAAAAAATGTAACATAGGCAATTTATTCTTCAAGGGCAGCAGACACTGAATTTTTGAAGAAAGAATGAAATATAAAGGTATTTGCTAGCAGCAACCTCTTCATTAGTTGCAGATCTCTTTAATGTGGAATTATTCAGATGACTTTTACTTCTGCAGAGATTGTGTGTATTGACTGACATTGGTACAGTGTATTGATAGAGGTTTGAGTAGCCTTTTATGGTTGAAATGTTCTGAAGAAGGCATTTTTTTCATTATTGGTTCATGCATTTTGTTTCATTGCTTACTAGAAAAATGTTAAAAACTACAAATTTAAAACACTTTCTAACAAGTGGTGCTGTATTATACAAAGAATTTAACTTAATACAATCAGGAAGGTGAATCAAAGAACACATGCATGTATGCATGTTCCTAAAAATGTGTGCAAAGAGCCTATGGCTTTAAAACAGCCCATTTAAGGGGTAAAATAAAACATTTCAAAGCTGTGGTGGGAAAAGCTCGCCCAGACTCTGCCACGGCTTGCTGTGAGGGGAAGGTTAGTTTGCTTTTGATTTCTTGTACTTTGCATTACTTTATTGCCTTTTTTATTTTGTATGCTGATTTGTTTTCTTTACACTGTGTTTTTCTTGTAGTCTGCATTTAATTGCATATTAAAACTTGAAAAGAGACCACAGCTGTGTTTCTTGTGAGTAAGACAGAATTTTTCCCACCCTGCCACCCTGTTATTATTGTGTTCTTAAATACCACTGTCTTTCTAGTTGCCTGCCCCTTATGTTAATTTGACTATATCTCTCCTTCCCTCTCTCCTTCACTGACTGGTGTGAGTAAGCACAAAACTATCATTTTGTGAAATCACCCCCTTCAACTATTTAAATGTATTGGCCATCCCACTGTATTCCATACTACCAGAATAAAAAAGTGCCTACCCACTTTCAGTCTATCTTGTTCTTTTTAAAAAAAATGTCTCTCCACTTAGACAGCTAAAACTTAAGTTACCCACTTTCATATCTAACTGCTTAGTGTACACTGCAGTGTTTAGGATAAACAATTTTTTCATCTTACCTTTAAACATCTATTGCAAAACCACCAGTTATTGGACAACCCACATTCTGCCTCTCAGTAGTCATCTTGGAATTAGTGCTTCTGTTTTCTCCTGGTGATAGAAGGAGTACAGGGACATTATTTCATGGAGACTGCTGATCACCAGAAAGCCTAATAACTGCTTTATAGGTGACAGCTTAGAATCTGTGCTTATATTCTTTTCTTGGTGAGAGAAGGAGCAGAGTACATTGATTCTCGATTGGAGAGTGAATGTCTGTGCTTAACATTCCTGGTTGGTCTGTTTGATATTCAAGGCATCTACCAGGAAAAGGCTACAAGCCTACATACCCTTGCATCATCCGGGACAAGACAGTGGATCACTAAACAGGCTGTGGTCTGCTTCTCATCTTGGGATTGGTGCTAACATTTTGCTTCTGGTGAGAGAAGAAGCAAAGGAGCATTGTAACCCAACAGAGTGAAGCTGTGGTGAGACCAGCATTAGTAGTAGCCAGGCAGTAGCCATTCATGCAACTCCCCTCTTTTCATCATTTTTGACAAGCAAGTTCTTTGTTTTCAGTAAGTACTGCTTGATTTGTTTATAACTTCAGAATATCTGCCTAAATACTTCATTCTTAAATTTTCAGGGTCTACATATTAGTTTTCCCTGAAGTGTTTGGCAGTGACACCTTGAGTGACATTTTCCTATAAAAGCACAACTGAAATTTCTTCAATACCTAGTTGCACCCAGGACAACTAGTTTGCAGTTACAAGCACTGTTCCTTTAGCTGCAAACCAGATACTCCTGACAGTGATTGATATTCTCACCCCAACTGTCTAATCAATAAAAAAGGGTCTGTTGTCATAGATATGAACTTTCCTACTGTCTCCATTACCAGCTGATAAATATGGGCATCCTGAGGCAATGTAGCAGTTGCCTCATGTTTACTGACAGCCAGTTAATTCTCAAACAAACTGATATGGTATGTGAGAGATGTATTTACACAATGTCACTGAAGGAAACGCTCTCACATAAAAGTACTCCTAATGTCAATAACGTTGTCAGTAGTACACACTCTGCACCCATCATGCACAATTCAAAGCAGACATATCAACCCACATATGCTGAGGCACTTAATTGTAACCTTCCTAAACCACAAATACCTCCTAGATGAAAGTCACATAACAAATACTCTCAGCAGCCCCAAATACACTCTTTAAAAACAACACCCACATCAACACAATGAGCTATATCTCATGGAGCCTCTACTTCTAAGGCCATAAGGCAAGCCACCACATAATCCAACATTCTAGTCATTGGAGACTCCATTGTGAGGCACACTGACATCCCTCTCACCAGGCTGAGTAAGGAGAAAGTCATGGTCAGTTGCTTATCAGGGGCTAGGATCCACCACATTATGCAGGCACTCAGGTCATTGGACCACAGTTACCAATATGACTCAGTCATGGTCCACGTGGGAGTTAATGACCTGAGACATACCTCCTTAGACTATATGAAAAGAGACATCTTGGAGCTCTCGGACTATGTGTCTCAGGCTGGTATGAGTGTAGGCTTGAGCAGCAATTTACCTTTTCCAAGGATGATGCCACAATATGAATAAAAGATGATTGACTTTAATAATTGGCTTAGTTTCTGGTGTCACTCTAAGGGGGTGCAATATTTGTCAGCATGGAAAGAGTTGGTCAACAGACCATGCTGCTTTGCCAGGGATGGTCTGCACCTCTCCTTCTAGGCTTTCAAATATTAGCTAAAACATTGTCTTCCTCCATAGTGCCTTTTTTAGGCAATGCCAAACTGAAAGTACTTCTGACATAGCAAATCAAAACCAAGAAAATCTAAAGTTATTACTGCTCAATGCTAGGAGTCTAAACAAAAAAACTCCACTCCCTAGAAGCTCTCTTTACCCTAGAGAATGTTGATGTCTGTGCGGTCACTGAGGCATGGTTTAAAGGTGTGGAGAGCATACCAACAGTGCTAGGTTATGATACCTTCCACACATTTAGATCATTCACAGTCACGGACTAAAGGTGGAGGTGTCACTATTTACATCACATCAGTCGCCCTGCTAGACAGGGGTCCAGGGAAGTAAATATTGTGGAAGAAAATATCCAGGGAATTGTTATGGCTAGGCTTGTATAGGCCCTAGGGCCGATAGCCTAGTACCATCCTATGAACCTATGAATCAAAGATAAATATACTTCAAGGCTGGTCAAACAGGACAGTGCACTTGAGCTGCTCCATGTTCAAATCACCATAGGCAAAATCCAATGCCACTTTCTTGCAAGCTATAGGTCCCCCTCTATGACCCAGGAAACCCATACCATGTATTTAAACTTATTAGAAACACTAACCATCCAACCAATTACCATATTCATGGGTGACTTTAATTACCCCACTCTTAACTGGGAATCCTATATGACACCAAACGTACATGCACAGAGATTCCTGGATTTTGTAAACACAAACTCCCTGGACCAGATAGTCAATACACCAACCGGGAGTGCAACCATACTGGATCTGGAATGTGTGAGTGCTGCAGACATACATAAAAAGAGTCATGGAGTGCTGCACACCTTCCATTGTAATGCCTTCCCTGATAAGGTCAGACCATTTTCCTTTGGAGTAAAAATAAAACTTGGACCCCCAACTAAACCTGAAATGTTCAGGAACTATTCAAAGGCTATCCTCCTGCTGTTAAGTGAGAACCTGGCAAAATGTCAAGCCCCAATAAATCCTGAGAACACTGCTGCCAATGAAGAACTGTTCACAGAAACTCTGTACAAGCATGTTAATAGCTGCATAGAGGCATCTGTACTCACCAGGAAGAAGTACAGAACTAACTCAAAAACAAGCCACCCTGGTGGAATCACAATATCAATAGGCTGTATAACAAGGGAAGAAAATCCTGGGTGATAAATTCTAACTTTACCCCTCTCTCCTCCTCTATCTTCCGTCAGGAAATATCATTAAATATAACTCCCCCTACTATCACTAGGAAACAGGTCCTTAATGGTCTCTCTATGACCAAGAATACTGCATCACTGGGCCCAGACAATATCCCAGGATGCAGTCTAAATAACATGAAACATGACCTATCAGGGCCTCTGGAATTACTGTTTAACTGTAGCCTCCTAACAGGTTTCGTGCATCATGAATTGAGAAAGGAAACAGTCATCCCTCTGCACAAAGGTGGGCCATCTACAGAACCTGGAAACTACAGACCTATAAGTCTCACTAGTCTTATATGTAAAGCCATGGAAAGAATTATGGAGATAATCAATAGAGATATAGTAAACCTCCAGACACTGGACCCAACCCAGTTTGGTTTCATCAAGGGCAGATCATGCCTACTCAACCTGGTGGACTTCTTTGAGAAGGTCACCAAAGCAATGGATGAAGGCAAAATTGTTCACACTGCCTACCTTGACCTGTCCAAGGCATTTGACACAATACCCACTCGGACATTGTTGACAAACTCAAGAGGTTAGGTACAAACCCAATATGTTACCCAGTGGATAGCCAACTGGCTCATAGACAGGAAATTAGAATTGGGGATTCCACCTATACAAAGAGGCCAGTCACAAGTGGAGTCCCTCAGGGATCAGACCTTAGACCGCTCCTTTTTGGCATCTGCTTCTTAGAAGTCAAGGCCAATGTCAGTGGTCACTGGCTGACTAAATTTGCAGATGATTGCAAATTAGGAGCTGTCATTGAATCTCACACTCTCACAAATGTTCTCCAGCAGGGCCTGATACAGACAAACTACTGGCGTCAGAGCCATGGACTAAAACTAAATGCCAAAAAATGCATAATAGTATCCTTTGGGAAGTCATCCATCTCTGTTAACTATCATTTTGACAACACGCCCCATAGGGACACACACACATATATATAGTAATCTAGGCTTTGACCATCATGTGACTGCAGTGGTGAGGAAATCCTCCTATATTGCACAAGTTATAAACAAAGGTATGGCATCTAAGTCCAAGGAAGTCATTGTTTCAGTGTATTTAGCATTCATCAGACCTATTATTGAGTACAATGCCCCATTTGGTATGTACCTAACCAGGCATATCCAACAATTGGAATGTCCACAGAGGTTCCTCACTAAAAGAATACAGGGCATAAGTAAAATGTCCTATGCAGACCGCTTCCAGGCCCTATCCCTGTATTCTGTCTCCTACAGGCTTTTGAGGGGAGATATATGCCTGGCATATAGGGTATTGTCAGACTCCACTCTGATGGACCTCATGTATACTCACAAAACAAACAGCACCAGAATTACCCATTCTAAAGACTTAAACCTTGCCTGTGATAAAAATAGGACCTGCTGAAGAGACAGGTATGTATCCCAGAGATTACCCCATCTCTGGAACAGGCTCCCAATCCATGTGAAACAGAGTTCCTCCCTAACCTAACCCAATTCAAGTGCAACTTGAACAATTGGATGGGAAACCAGAAATCCATCCCTAGTTTGGCACCTATGTCTGTGATGGACAAAGGTAACCTGTAAATGGTTCATCTCCCAACCCCCTGCTTACACGTATCAAGGGTATCAGAACTTGTCAGAGATTTGGGATGCATGGTTAGGCTTAAAAAGGCCCTTGTGGTCATTAGCCTAGTAAACACCTATTAACCTATAAGAGTAAACTCAATCTGCCACTGGCCAGATGCATTATCTTTGAATGTGGGTTTCAATGTCATTTCAATAAATGTGAGTTTCAAAGTCAGGCAAGTTTACTGTTAAAGCTAAGTTTGTTTTCATAACGAGTCTGTATTATTTTGTTTAACAAATATCTTTCAATGTCTGTGCTATAAGATTTGAAAAAAAGTTTTAAGTTAAATACAAATATCTGTAATCATTGTAGAAGTAAAAAAGAAAATAGTATGTCCACTGACAGGTTTGAACAGTATTTATGGTGACTGGGGAGAAATAGCCAAGTAATGGGACAGAGGAATGGCTGTGGGGGGGGTGCACTGTTGCAAGGGGGGTGCTGTTGTGTGTGCAGAGGGCTGCTGTGGGGGGGGGGCTACTGTGTGTGTCTGTAGGGGCTGCTGAGTATGGGGACCCCAATCCATTACCTTGCCTAGGGCCCCATTTGGCTATGATCTGGCTCTGGCAACCAGTATAGAGGCAAAACCAATGAGGAACACAGTAGGAGAAGGCCTAGTAGAGCCACTCCTCCATCTAGGGCTGGTGATGTGGCTACTTCAGATTGGGAGCTGGTCAATAGCAGTGACTCAGGATCTAAGCCACAAGAGGGGAAAGTACTTGGCACCCCTTGGAAATCAGGTCAGAATGGAGGTGTTGATGCATATAGGATTTAAGGAAGGCAGAAAGGGAGGTCCCAGATACTCAAGAGCAGAGCAAGTCCGTATATTTGGACAATGGATTGTTTTTACAGGGAGCAGATCTCCAAAGGAGTGGTACAGAGAGAAGTAATACACCAAATGGTAGTACTCAACTGCTTGTTACTGCCATAGCTGATGATATTCCTTTGCAGGTCTTGTGTGCACAAAGCTTACTAAATGATGACTTATGCAAACATTTTATTGACCTGGGATTGCAACAGATGTAAAAAGTTAATGCAGGACCTGTGAGCAGTGCCAGAAGGTTGAGAATGCTGTAGACAAATCAGGACTGCTTTGATGCCTTTGCCTGTTTTTGAAGAGCAATTTCAGAATCTAGTTATGGATATTTTGGGACCTCTGAGTACTCCAGATTCCACAGGCAAGAAATGTATTCTTGTAGTGATGGATTATGTCATTAAGTACCTAGAAGTAGTATCTTTGTCTTCCATTAAAGCTGAAAAGCTAGCCAATACTTTGCTAATCATTTTCATCAGGGCAGGTTTTCCTGGGGAAATACTGACCTATGGAGGTGCCATCTTTATGTGAAACCTTCTAACTTGTTTGTGGAAGTACTTTTGGGGTAAACAACTTACCCCATAGCAGCCGCAGAAAAAATGATTTGATGGAGAGGTTTAACTCCACATTGAAGACCGTGTGGAGAGTGTTTTACAGAGCAGTTTAAGGTGGAGTGGAAAATTATTTGCCCCTTTGTCTCTTTGAATACAGGAATGTGCTTCAGTAATCCACACACTTATTAGCATTTATATAATTATAATGCCACAGGATTAGCGGCCCCTTGGTTTAATTTGTGATAAGTTGGAAGGTGAGAGTGATTCCCACAAGGAGTATGTTGGGGGATGTGTCCTAAACCTCAAAACTAGGCTTAAGGAGCTCTGGGTGATGGCTATGGAACACATAGCACGTGTACAACAACAACCAGTGGTCTGCTATGACAGCACAGGGAGACCCATAGAGTTCTCTATAGGACATCAGGTTCCTGTAAGATAACACAAGCTGCAGGCAGCTTAGGAGGGTCCTTTGACCATTGTAGAAAATTGAGTGATGTCAACTACATGATAAGGTTGCAGGCATAAGGCCAAAGCCCAAACTCTACCATGTTAATATGCTAAAGCCCTATTGTGACAGAGATATTCTGGTACTTATTATCTGCAGTGAATTGCAGAAGGTGCCAGAAGGGGATCTGCAGGTAGACCTCCATGGTGATGCTCGATCTGAAACCACAGCAGATGGGGTGGCTCTTTCCCTACAACTCACCTCTAGTTTGGTTTAGAATATCTGAGCATTATTGCAGGAATTTGGGAATATGGTAGGCTAAGGTGTACACAACTGGAGGAACATCATGCAGAGAGAGAGAAACCTGACAACTAATAAAACAATGTCCCGACAACTAATAAAACAATGTCCCTACAAAGTGCCTGAAAGAGTTAGACAAACTCTGAAAGAAAAACTAAAGAACATGATGGAACTGGGAGTAATCCAGAAGACCAACAGTTCCCGGGCCTTACTAATGGCTCTAGTGCCAAAGAAAGATGACAATACCGAGTTCTGTGTAGATTACAAAAAAATGAACACAGAGTTGGATGGTTATCCAATGGCCAGGATGGATGAGTTTCAGGACCACTCATGTTTTCTTTATTTATTAATGACTTTCTTTGTGAGATTTCTGATCTAAACTGCATGCCAGCTAATTATCACAGGAGCTAAACAAATGATTCAGAAAAAGACTTAGTACCCAATGCAATTAAATGCAAATAAGTAAGCTTTACATAAAGACCAAAAAATCATGAGTTTTGGTTCTAGTCACTAACAAAAAAATACAACAGAGTGATCAGTTGCATCTTACTGACCCAAAAGAACATGCCCTTCATTATGATACCCTAGAAAACTATGCAGCCATCACACTAGACCAAACAATTTCTTTCTTTCCAGACACAGAAAATTAGACAAAAAAAAGTACTATACTAACTGGAAGTAGGTTATAAAAACATCCATTTGCTCTCAAAAGAAGCTTGTCAATCCACTGCTATCTATGTCCATCTATCTAGGCTAGCATATGCCCTTCCAATTATCCTTCTACATTTATCCCTCTTTATCATGTTACTAATGTGGGCTAACAATTTTATTTTTCTGCTTATTTATTTGTTTCATTGAATATTGTGTTAAAGATAGTACTGAATTTCATTTTTCTGTTTATTTGTTTCATTGAATATTGTCTTAAAGATAGTACTGCATTTTATTTTTTTGTTTATTTATTTGTTGCACTGGATATTGTGGTCCCTCTGTCTTTCTGCAGTTAGTGGAGGTTATTGTTTTCATTTCATTGACATTCTGTGTTGAACTCTTAGTCTAGAGGGTTTCTCTATGCTTATAAGTGTTAGTCACTTATCTGTGAATTTATTTCTGTTGAATATCTGAGCTGTTTGGCTGGCTGCTATATACCTACATCAACTGTATTACAAGCTGAGTTAAGTACAAAGTTGCAGTGTTAAAGATAGTACTGCATTTTATTTTTCTGTTTATTTGTTTCATTGAATATTGTGTTCAAGGTAGTACTGCATTTTATTTTTCTGCTTATTTATTTGTTTCACTGAATATTGTGGTCTCTCTGTCTCTCTGCAGTTAATGGGTTATTGTTTTCACTTCACTGATATCCGGTGTTGAGATCTTAGCCTAGAGGGTTTCTCTGTGCTTATAAGTGTTAGTCACTTATCTGTGAATTTATTTCTGCTGAATATCTGAGCTGTTTGGCTGGCTGCCATATACTTACATCAACTGTATTACAAGCTGAGTTAAGTAGAAACTTGCAGTTTTAAAGATAATACTGCATTTTATTTTTCTGTTTATTTATTTCAATGAATATTGTGATGAAGCTAGTACTGCATTTTATTTTTCTGTTTATTTGTTTCACTGAATATTGTGGTCTCTCTGTCTCTCTGCAGATAGTGGGGGTTATTGTTTTCACTTCATTGATATTTGGTGTTGAACTCTTAGTCTAGAGGGTTTCTCTGTGCTTATAAGCATTAGTCACTTATCTGTGAATTTATTTCTGTTGAATATCTGAGCAGTTTGGCTGGCTGCTATATACCTACATCAACTGTATTACAAGCTGAGTTAAGTACAAACTTGCAGTGTTAAACATAATACTGCATTTTATTTTTCTGTTTATTTATTTGTTTCATTGAATATTGTGTTAAAGATACTACTGCATTTTATTTTTCTGTCTATTTATTTGTTCCACTGAATATTGTGGTATCTCTGTCTTTCTGCTGTCAGTGGGGGTTATTGTTTTCACTTCATTGATATTTGGTGTTGAACTCTTAGCCTAAAGAGTTTCTGTTTGCTTATAAGTGTTAGTCACTTATCTGTGAATTTATTTCTGCTGAATATATGAGCAGTTTGGCTGGCTGCTATATACCTGTATCAACTGTATTACAAGCTCAGTTAAGTACAAACTTGCAGTGTAAAATATAGTACTGCATTTTATTTTTCTGTTTATTTGTTGCATTGAATATTGTTTTAATGATAGTACTGCATTTTTTTCTATTTATTTGTTTCACTGAATATTTTGGTCTCTATGCAGTTGGTGGAGTTATTGTTTTCATTTCATTGATATTTGGTGCTGAACTCTTAGCCTAGAGAGTTTCTGTTTGCTTATACGTGTTAGTCACTTATCTGTGAATTTATTTCCACTGAATATGTGAGCTGTTTGGCTGGCTGCTATATACCTACATCAACTGTAATACAAGCTGAATTAAGGACAAACTTGCAGTGTTAAAGATAATACTGCATTTTATTTTTCTGTTTATTTATTTGTTTCTTTGAATATTGTGGTAATGATAGTACTGTGTTTTATTTTTCTGTTTATTTATTTGTTTCATTGAATATTGTGGTCTCTGTCTCGCTGCAGTTAGTGGGGTTATTGTTTTCACTTCATTGATATTTGGTGTTGAACTCTTAGCCTAGAGGGCTTCTCTGTGCTTATATGTGTTAGTCACTTATCTGTGAATTTATTTCTGATGAATGTCTGAGCTGTTTGGCTGGCTGCAGTATAACCACATCAACTGTATTACAAGCTGAGTTAAGTACAAACTTGCTGTGTTAAAAATAGTACTGGATTTTATTTTTCTGTTTATTTATTTCATTGAATACTATGTTAAATATAGTACTGCATTTTATTTTTCTGTTCATGTATTTGTTTCATTGAATACTGTGAACTCTCTGTCTCTCTGCAGTTAGTGGAGATTATTGTTTTCACTTCCGTGATATTTGTTGTTGAACGTTTAGCTTCTAGGGTTCCCCTGAGCTTATAAGTGTCAGTCACTTATCTGTGAATTTATTTCTGCTGAATATCTGAGCTGTTTGGATGGCTGCTATATACCTACATCAAGTGTATTACAAGCTGAGTTAAGTACAAACTTGCAGTGTTAAATATAGTATTGTGTTTTATTTTTCTGTTTGTTTCATTGAATATTGTGGTAAAGATAGTACTGCATTTTATTTTTCTGTTTATTTGTTTCACTGAATATTGTGTTCTCTGTGCCTCTCTGCAGTGTGTTTCCCACCCTCCCTCTTCTTGTTGTTTTATTAATCTTGGTGGCTTTGGAATTGCCCCCTCCTGTAAGTTTGTGTTTGAACACTCCTCTTGGGTCCATCTCATTTGCTCACTCAACTGAGTACAGTGAGATCATATTTTGATTTCAGACTATCCTACTAGTCCCATCTGTTCAGCGCTATCCCAGCTCTATCCCAGTCTAGTATTATAAGCTCATTCTACCTAATACAGAGAGAAGTCCAACCCACTTAGTTCCTTAACCTTGAATTTTCTTCTGTTTCTACTTTCTCCCTTTCCACAAAAAAAAAAAAACTTTGCTAGAATCTCCTTGTGTTCTGACTGAGTGTGCTTCTCAGCTGATAAGTATATTTTTGGTGTTCGGAGTTGAATGAAACAGTAATTGGGTTCACTTCAGAATGCAATTTGAATAAATTGCAGTTGTTTAAACTGTACTTGCTTTAATATTGCTACACTTTCAAGTGTCAAGCTTGCACTGCACTTGAACATTTTTGTGCTGCTTTAGCTGCTTTACTGTGAAAAAAAAAAATAAAATATATATATATATATATATATATATATATATATATATATATATATACATGTGTGTAAAAAAATGTTAAGCTTGTTTCCTGCCTTTCCTGTAACTAGTCTAGTCCAGATACAGTTTTGCTGTATCCAGGACTGTTTGTAAGCTTCTGAGCCCCCCAAGTCTTTCTGTGTTTAGGGAAGCCTTCTAGTTTATCCATGGGAGTGGTAAGCACTAAGTAGCCTATCTACCACAAGAGGAGTGGTTTCTGGCCCAGAAATTGAAGTTTATTGGCCGTTTGGGCAGTTTTTTCCATCTCTTTCAACTTTCTTGTCTAAAAGCCTGCTTTTGTGCTATTCCCGCCTTTCCTGTAACTAGTCTAGTCCAGATATAGATTTTCTGTATCCAGAACTGTATGTAAGCTTCTAAGCCCTTCCCCAAGCCTTTCTGTGTTGGATGGAAGCCTTCTAGCTTACAAGTGGGAGTAGTAAGCACTAGGTAGCCTATCTAACACAAGGGGAGTGGTTTCTGGCACAGAATTTGTAGTTTATTGGCCGTTTGGGCAGTTTTTTCATCTCTTTCAACTTTCTGGTTTAAAAGCCTGCATTTGCACTTGTTTCCCACCTTTCCTGTATCTAGTCTAGTCCAGATACAGATTTGTTGTATCTAGGACTGTTTGTAAGCTTCTGAGAGGTCCCAACGTCTGCTCTTCATTTTTTCACTTAGATCTGCTAGTTCTCTCCTCTCCTGCACGTTTACTAGCTTATTAGTCTAGCACTTTAGCATACCAGACTTCTCGTAGCAATTATTGTAGCACACAAAAGTGCTACCAGTGCTAAACATTCTACAAGAAAACAGCTCCAGTACTTATTATTAATGCCCACCAATCCAAGCATGTCTAAAGGTCAGTTCCCTATGCTTTCTCCTATTAATCTGGCGAACTTGGGCATCCTGAGGCAATGTAGCAACCATCTCATGTACACCGATAACCCTCTCCTCTTACCTCCCAACACTCAGATTTGTGAGAAATGCAGTTATATATCCAAATTGGAAGCCACACACTCTCCAGCCAAGACTGGAATAGTTGGTCAAGAGGAGAAGGTCAACACTTGCACCACACCACATGGAACACATACCCTCCAGATCACACACCAGCACTGTCTTCACAAAAAATCACAAACCACACACCCACCTTTGTGGAGGCTCTCAATAAAAATCTACCCAAGCAGCAGAGACCTCCAAGGCAGAAATGCACTCAACCACCACAACACAACACTAATCCTGAGACACATAACTCTCCTAAACTGTGTGCCACTCAACCAAAGCTCCTAAGGCAAAACAGCATGCCCAGCACGCTAGTCATAGGTGAATCGATAGTGAGGCACACTGATGTTCCACTCACTAGGTTGAATAAGGAGAAAGTAACAGTCAGCTGCCTGTCAAGTGCCAGGATCCACCACATAATGCATGCACTCAGGTTCCTCAACAACAGGTACAAATATGACTCTGTCATTGTACATGTGCTTGTGAATGACCTGAGACTTACCTCCCTGGACTACATGAAAAAAGACATGGAGGAGTTCATGGATTATGTAGCCCAGGTGGGTATGACCCTAGCCCTGAGCAGCATCCTACCATCAGCCAGAATGATAGCACAGTACAAGCAGAAAATGATGGATTTCAACAATTGGCTAAGTTTCTGGTGTCATTCTAAGGGGATCCAGTATCTGTCTGCCTGGGATGACATGATTGACAGACATCGATGCTTTGCCAGAGATGTCCTGCATCTGTCACCCCTGGGCTTCTGGATACTGGCCAAGGCTCTTGCCACCCCTATAGTGCCTTTTTTAGGCAGTGTTTCAAAGATCAAATTACCACAACAGCTACAAACAAATGCAATCTGAGGGTCATGCTGCTCAACACTAGAAGTGTAAATCTCAAAATGCACTCACTCAAAGCACTACTTAAAATGGAGAACATCGACATTTGTTCTGTAACAGAGACATGGTTTAAGGCAGCAAAAAGCACCCCTGCACTACCAGGCTATAACTCATTCCACACCTTTCTGCCCCAGAACTTGGACCGAAGCTCCAAAGGTGGTGGTGTTTCCATATTCATAAAGGATGTGCACACCTCCAGACTGGTAGCCCAACGTAACACATCAGAGATACTTTAGGTGCAGCTAACACTGGGTAAGACAGCAATTCAGGTTGTAGCCTGTTATAGGTCCCCAACCATGTCCCAAGACTCACATTCCACGTTCCTAAGCACCCTGGAGAATATTAGGGTCCAACCTAACACTCTCATACTGGGTGACTTCAACTACCCCTCCATTACCTGGGAAAACTACTCATGTACCAATACACTTCCCAACGTTTCCTGGAGTTCATTAATTCCAATGCCTTGGACCAGCTTGTTCTTACCCCCACTAGAGGTAGCAACATCCTTGACCTGGTCATTACTAACATGGCCGACCTTTGCTCTACACCAGTAGTCAACTCCTCCCTGATTAGATCTGACCACAAACTAATCACCTTGGAAATCCACATCCCTTCCACCCCCCCCCCCCCCCCCACACACACACACAAAGGTAACCACCATGAAAAACTCCAAAGCTGACTTTGGACTCCTAAAAACAGAGGTGGCTAACATCACAGCACCCTTGCAAATGGAGAATAGTTGCATGATCGCCAAATCATATGCCAGTGCACTGTGCGAACACGTACACAAATGCATGAATCTCGCCATAACCAATATTACCAAGAATCTGTCCTCTAAAAAAAGGAAGCCAATCTGGTGGTCCCCTGCCATAAACAAACTTTACAACAGAAGGAGGAAACTGATGTGGAATAAGGTGAAGCCCCAAGACTTGAAAAACTCCCTTATCAGCCTCAACAAAAAGTTGAGACCCCTCATCAAATCCTCTAAAGCTAGCTAACTAAAACAGAATTGCAGCAAATAGAAAAGACAGCCACAAGGCCTTCTATAGTTATGTAAAGAATCTCCACGGCAATACCCAGATTTGGTCTGAGCTACTGCACAATGGTAACTCCTATACCGAGCCAACAGATATTGCCAATATACTGGTCGACAGATTCAGTGCCAACTTTACCCCTCCCCCTCCAAAGGACCAATCACAATACCAGTAGATTGTCAGGCACCCAGTATTACTGCTGTACAGTTTAAAACAGCACTGTCTAAGGCCAAAAATACAGCTTGTATGGGCTCTGACAATATCCCTGGCTGTGTTCTACATGAACTTCAGAGTGAATTGACACCTCACCTGTGTGCCCTGTTAAATCACAGCCTCACCTCGGGCTTTATCCCTAATGAATGGCACACTGCTACATTCATCCCTCTCCACAAGGGAGATGTGACTACAGACCCTGGGATCTATCGCCCCATTAGCCTGACAAGATTGATATGCAAAGCTATGGAATGCATCATCATGGACCTAATAAACAAGGATATAGGGAATTTCCAAACTCTGGATCCCACACAGTTTGGTTTTGTGAATGGTAGATCATGCTTGCTCAACTTGGTCAACTTCTTTGAGTCAGTCACCAGAGATGTAGGTGAAGGCAAGGTGGTTCATACAGCCTACCTTAATCTGGCCAAGGCATTGACACCATTCCCCACTCAAGAATAATAGAAAACTCACTAAGCTAGGCATCAACCCCTATATCACTAGGTGGGTTGCTGGCTCACAGATAGAACCCACAGTGTGAAAGTAGCTGACTCCAAGTCAGACTGCTGACCAGTCATGAGTGGAGTCCCACAGGGATCGGTCCTGGGCACTCTCCTTTTTGGTATCTACTTCTCAGAAGTCCAGGCCAACATGAAGGGACTCTGGCTGACAAAGTTTGCAGATGATTGCAAGTTGGGAGCCATTATTAACTCCCCAAGTGATGTTGATATCCTACAGAAAGGCCTCACAGAGGCCAATGGCTGGTGTCAGAACCATGGCCTTAAGCTCAATGCCAAGAAATGTGCCGTCATCTCCTTTTGGAAAAACCCAGTTCCAAAGAATTACCACATCAATGGTAGTACAACAGAAGGTGTTATAAGTGATCTGGGAACACAGGTTGACAACAACCTCTCTTTTGATCATCACATTGCCACTGTGGTCAGAAAGTCCTTCTGTGTGGCACATCTCATTACTAAGGATTTTGCATCCAGGAAGAAAGAGGACATTGTCTTCCTTTACTCTTCCCTCATTAGGCCAATCATCGAGTACAGTGCCCCATTTGGCATGTACCTCACTAGACACCTGCAACAACTGGAGAGGCCACAAAAGTACCTCACAAAGAGGATCCTAGGCCTTAACACTTGTCCTATGTGGACAGACTCAAAAACTCCAACTATTCTCTGTCTCATATTGCCTACTTAGAGGCGATCTCTGCTTGTCTTACAAAGCCATGTCTGATCCAGCTCTGTTAGAAATGCTACATCTAAAGAAATCCCAGTCCCTCCACACCACATGCTCCAGAGACCTTAACCTCATTACCACAATCAACAGAATGTGCTGGAGGGATAGGTTCATAACCCAGAGACTGCCCATGCTATGGAATAGACTTACCATACATGTCAGACAGAGCACCTCACTGACTCTCTTCAAGAGAAATCTTGATGGGTGGATGGGAAATTTAAAATTCACCCTGAGATCACTCCAGTGGCTCTACTGACAGAGGCACTGGGAACTAAGGTCAGGTGGCATGATGCCAGGGTAATCCTATGGGCTAAACTTGTGAAGGTTCCAGGGCCATTAGCCTAGTACACACACCTATGAACAATAAACCTGTTCCTGCCCTTAACTCCAACATATACACAGGGAAATGAGAGACTTCCATAATTTGTTCACTATATTATTTTATTAAAGTTATAATGCAAAACAGAAAAAAAATAATACATTTTGATTATAGCAGCCTTTTATAAAGAATCCATCATATAACAGATATCATATTCATTCTAGTTCCTCAAAGATTTTATGTAACATCACTTCCACTGCCAACAGATTAGCATCTCACAACATTGAAACACCCTGTAGCCATGATCCACACTGTTAGAGACAGTAGCCTTTCTAAATACAGAAGCCAAATTTTTGCATGGTCGATGACTGTAGAAGTAAATATGTATCCAGCATACTCTTGTTCAACATCTCCATTCTCTTTGGCACCTTCATGCCTTCTATCCTTTCATATACCATCATTTTAGGACTACCAAACAACCCCCTGTTTTCTGCTTCAACCTCTCATACACCTCCCACTCTCACCCCTTCATACCATTGCCAGTGTCACAATACCCTGCAACAAAATATATATATCATATTAAGAATGTGTATGTGTGTGTGTGTGTGTGTGTGTGTGTGTGTGTGTGTGTGTGTGTGTGTATATATAATGCCGAAATCCTGAAAGATCGAATTTTATATGGCCGAGACCATATGATCAAACTTTCGGAATCCCGACATTGTGAACGAAGATCTGCATACAGCGCAGAATGGGAGATTTCCCTTTTCCTTGCTATAGTGCGATCTCAGATTTGGAATATTTAAGTAGTGGGGGTGTGGGGGGGTGCAGGGGGGCTTGCTCCCCTGCAGAAACATTTAAATTGTTTTTTTTTTTTTGATTTGTTTTGGAATTTTGATATTCCAAAACATTGATCATATGGTCTCGATCATATGAAATTCAATGTTTCGGAATTTTGAGATTCTGACGTGAATCTATATATATATATATATATATATATATATATATATATATATAGGAAAGCAATGAATAAGTTGGGCAAGAAAACACATTCTTTCAGTACTTTAACTTTAATAGCTTTCTATTTTCTGCTCTATTCGTTACCATTCCATTGGTCAGTGCCCTACAACTTTTGCAGTCAAAAACTCCATTTTCACCTCTCATTTCTCTGTTTCTTCACCTACCTTCTGTATCCTCCTTTCTCACTCTGTTCAACTCCATCAACCCTTGTTTAATAATTCATTTAATTCATTCTGCTACAAACTGGATATCAGTTCATTCCTTGGTACCCTAATATTTACCACTGTCTTTCACACCAAACAAATAACATAACCATATAAACTCCACTGCAGCCTCATATACCTCCTGCAATAAACATCACCACCCATTCCACAAAACATTTACCCAAGTGCAGTCTCACCACATATACAAATTATCTGACCCCATAGCAACACAATTGGGGAGACGTAGACACATGTTTTAAATATAACTGCAATGGTAAAATGAACACTGTCTCTACCTCCACCCTACCTTTCAAAGACTTTACTTTCCTCCACCATTTGCCAAGAAGCATCTTTATTTCCTGAATTAATTACTCTGAAATCCTTTCCACATTGCCCCACATTATAAAGAATACTTTAAGAAAAATATTCTCCTTACCATCTGAGCATGATAGATCCACCTTCCTACCTGACCCCTACTCCATATTCTAATGAACATAGATGTTGAAAGGTGATAATGTAAACTATAATTTCCCTACAAAACTCAACAAAAATACATAAAATTCCAGGTAACTAATTATCCATATCTTCTAAAAACAACATAGATTCACCCCAACATATGTTAATTTAACTACACTCCCTAGACTTATTTCCTAAAATAAATCCTATGTGTTATCTTTAACATCACCCCACTATAACAGTATACCATGGTTTTGCTACATTATGTAGACAGCAGGAGGATCATCGTAGGATCATAGGGGATTACTAGACTATTGAACCTAGTGGGTATTTTTAAGCCTAGCCATGCTTCCAAAATTGTTATCCAAATTTGGATCCCATAGGTTTTTGTGTGGATATATGTAACTCACAAATGAGTTGTCGAGCATTAACAATATACCTATTTTTAACAGAGGCATAGATGTCAGACCAGACATAAATTTATAAACTTTCCATTCACGGATGCTTGCTCTTGAAGAATTCCAGGGAAGAACTTTGCTTCACATGGGTGGGAAGCCTGCTCCATAGAATGTGCAGCCTCTGCAGCATATACCTCTTCCTCCAGTTTGTTTCATTAATGTTGCAAATGAGGTTTAGACCCCATGGATTGGGTGTTTCTGATGCTATTTGTTGTCTGGATTTGCCACATGCCCAGTAAGGTTGGATCAGAGGATGCTTATCAGATCACCTCTCAGCAACCTGTAGGAGACTGAGTATAAGGATAAGGCTTTAAAGAGATCTGCACAGGACTCATTGCCTATATCATGTATTCTTTTTGTTATGAACATCTGTGGGCACTCCAGTTGTTACATATGCCTGGTCAGGTACATACTGAAGTGGGTAAAGTATTTTATGATTGGTCTAATGAGGACAGAGTACAAAGAAAGAGTGCTATCTTTAGACTTAGATGCCATACCTTGGCTTATAAGTTGCACAACATCAAAAGACTTCCTTACTACAGTAGATGCATGATAGTCAAAAGCCAGATTACTGCCTACATGCATTCCCTAATCCCTGACCACTGGGGTCTACTTTCAGTGGTATATTATCAATGTGGTAGTTTCTGGCATGACCATCTTTCTAAAATAAACTATTATGCAATTCTTGGCATTGAGTTTTAGACCTTGATTCCGGCACCAATTATTAGTCAGGCCTTCTTGGGGGTATTTGTGTTTTTGGTGGATTCAGTTACTGTACCTAGTTTGCTACTGTCTTCAAACTTCATTAGCCATTGGCCTTTAACACTAGCCTTGACTTCAAAGAAGTAGATGCCAAAAACCTCTGGACCCAGCACTGAGCCCCAAGGGACACAACTAGTGACTGGTGTTTTTGTGGAAATAGATTCCCCTATTTTGACTTCCTGGGCCCTATCTTTGTGTCAGCTAGGTATCCAGTGGATGAGGTAGGCATTTATACCTAATTTAGTGTGCTTGACTCTGGTGTCAGAGTTTGGCACAAAGTCTGTTTGGAGGCTATGGTTAAACAATGATACTAGTGAGCTGTTAAGTCATACTTCATGCTATTAAGGAGACATCCTGGGATATTATCAGGTCCCACTGATGCATTTTTTGGTGGTAGAAAGTGCTTTGAGGACCTGCTCCATAGTGATAGTTGGAGGATTAATGGTTGGGGGTATTACTTGAGTGGTGTCTGAGGATGAGAGGTAAATTTGGAGTTGAATTTATCAGCCAGTAGATTTACTATATCTTCTGGTTCAGTATAAGTGGCTCCATTTGCAATTAGTTCTGCACATTGCTGTGTATTGTCTTTGAGTTGGAGGACATAGCTTAAGAATGCCTTATGATTGTCCTAGCCTGGAAAAGTACTTTTACTTCAAACTTAACTTTGGTAGACTTAATCAGTTACCTGAATTTCTTATTTAGTTTGATGAGGAAGGGTTTACCTTGCTGAGCACTGCACTTCCTAGTTTTGGACATGACTTTCTTCCATCTGTTCTACAACCTATTAACTCATTACATCCGAGTGACGCCTCCAGGTGCATCTGCAGTTAAGTTCTACTGATGCCTCTCTAGGAGTCAAATATTGCTTGTTCATATTTGCATCAACAATTCCAAAACCATGCTATGTACAAGGTTTTAAATGATTTCATCTTATAGCTTACACGATGGCAAAGTCAACTGCATTGGTATTTGACCTCTGTCTCGTGCAGGTAAATAGATATTAACTGTTTTATGATATTAATTTATTTAGCTATAATTTTCTCATTTTTCTAAATATTTCAACAACCAAGTAACACAGACAGAACACCTTAGCCTCATATGAAAGCTCTGAGTTAGATGAATAAAATGCTACTGACAGCATGTGTGTACCTTGAGTGGTTGCTGAGAAATTGTAAGTTTTTACAAAATATTACAAATATAATAGTTACTGCATTTACTGTGACTTATAAAATTTGGTTTAAACGTAGAACCTACCAAAGGGTCTATATCACATCGTCGAACTTGTATATGTTCGAACGATGTAAGATCAAACCCAAAAGTCCGAAATGCAAAAATGGCGAAGCCATGGCACATTGATTTTTTTCCTAGGGAAAAAAAATCGGTGGGCCGTTTTTGGGGCTTTACTATTTCCTCCACTATGGTGCGATCTCGGAGTTCATATATTTAAGTAGGGGGATGTAGGAGGCATAGCCCCCCACATTGGGAGGTGTGGGGGCGAAACCCCCACTTTAGTTTTAGTTTAAGGTTTATGTTTTTTTTTTTGTTAGGGAACAGTGATTTTTTTTCCCCTGGGAAAAAAATCGCTGTTCTATGTGTTCGTTATTGTGCGGTTTTGGACTTTTGGGTTCAATATTACAATGTTCGAATTTATATAAGTTCAACGATGAGATATATACCCCCCTACCAAATACTACCACTATAAAAATAGTTTGTGCTGAACAATTTGCCATTTATATTTCTTTCATAACCCATATGGTTCCAGAAATATGAACATTTGTTTGAAATGTGAAGACATAATATGATTCTGTCAAAAGGCTTAGGCTCTGCCCATTGGAAGTTACAGTGCAAACTTCCTGAGCTCCATGAAAGTGAATGTATTAATGCTGGGATTCCACCTGGGTGGCTTGATTTTTGAGTTTGTCCTGTACTTACTTTGGGTATATACTGCTGCCTCTGTGCAGCACTATATATGATTATAAAGGATTGTTTTTGAATGATTCTGCATAAAGTAGTGTTGCTCCCTGGATTTGGGATGTTTACATTTTGCCAGTGTGTCACTTAAAAGTAGGAAGTATGCCTTGGAATAATTCCTAAAAACTCCAGGGTTAGTTGGTATCACTGGCTTTATTTTGAAGGAGATAGCTTTATGGTCTGACCTGACTAGAGAGGATGTTACTCTTGGGGCAGTGCAACATTCCCCCATGTTGATGAGGACTAGGTCAAGGAAGTTTCCACCCCTAGTGGGCATTTGGAATAGCTGATTCAGGGCATTCATGGTGACAAAATTCATGAACCTTTGGGCTTGCATGTTTGGGGTCAGATATAACTCCCAGTTTATAGTGGGGTAGTTGAAGTGACTCATTAATATGGTTTTGCTTTGCATGGTGAGTGACTCCATTTCATTTAAGTGAGTGATTTGGGTTTCCTGAGTCATAGACGGGTCCTATAACACAGACTGATGTGGGACTTTGCTTATGGTGAGTTGTATAAGGAAAAGCTCATGTACATCATGTTGCCTGACCAGCCTTGAGGTGATTTTTTTTATGTAAATTGAGACACCTCCACCTTTTGTCCATTTCTGTGCAGTAGCAAATCCAAACTTGTGGAAGGCATTATAACCTTGCACTTCTGGAGTGCCCTCTGTGGCTTTAAACCATGTCTCAGTAATTACACAGATGTCTATGTTCTTCAGAGTGAGGAAAGCTTGCAGAGGATTGAGTTTGTTTTTTTTTTCTTTTTTTTTTGTTTAGACTCCTGGCATAGAGGAGTATCACCTTTAGATTATCCTGAATTGGTTTAGTTATGTTGGATGGTTTATCAGGTTGACAAAGCCTGAAAAACACACTATGGGGTGGATCGGGTTTTAGCCAATGTTTGAAAGCCTAGACCAAATACTAAACTAACTATTTAAGTAGATTATCTACTGTTCATATTGTGACATCATCTTTGGAGAAAGATAGATTGCTGCTCATTGTTAGCCGCATACCAGCCTGGGATTCATGGTCTGAGAGCTCCATTACATCTCTCTTCATATGGTCCAGGGAGGTATGCCTCAGGTCTTTTATGCCCACATGGACTGTCACACTGGTACTGGTACTGGTGTTTCAATGACTTCAGTGCTTATCTGATCTCGTGGATCCTGACCACTGATAGGCAACTGACTATAACCCTATCCTTGCTCAGTCTGATGAGTGGGACATTAGTGTGCCTCACAATAGAGTCTCCTGTGATTAAGGTATTGGATTGTGAGATTGTCCTTTGGGTTTAGGCATTTAGGCATAGTGAAGTATGGCTATAGCTATGCCTGATTGTGTCATTATGGATGTTGCTAGAGTGGTGTGTTTTTGAGGTTGTTGAAGGTACTCATGATTTCTGTGTCTGGGAGGCCTTTGAGGTTTGAATAGCTTACTTTTAAGGTTCTCAGCTATGTGGGTCTGTGCATCTATCCTGTAGTGTGTTTGGCAGGTATTGTATGATGTTTTGTATTTCTGACAACCTGTTTAGCAATTACAGTGGTTTTATTTGAGAGCATTGCCTCCAAAGACAGTGTATAAGTGCATCTCTCACATACTGTATCAGACTGTGAATTACGTGGTTGTCAGTAAACATAGGACAATGTCTAAATTATCTCAGGATGCCCAATTCTACCACATTGGCTACAGAGAGAGAAGGAAAATGTATACCATTGGTTTCAGGAATCTATGTAATAGTCTTCAGTGGGAGTTGTACAAGGGGTTATTTAGGGCTGATTGAGAGTGGTATCAAGAGAGTATTTAGGGCTATGAACAGTGCCAAAAGTACTTGGTTCTGTGCTCCTCTTGTGTGTAAACACTGTATGGAAGAATTAAAGGAGATTATAAATGATTTTGTTCATATGCTACTTGTGAAAGGAATACAATCTGAAGTCAAATAGCAATCGCAAAATCAAGCTTTAAGAGTCTAAGGGGAAGGCATTCCTAGTTTTGATCCTTCAGTGCCAAGTAAAATGAATAGACTGAGATGAAAATGAGAGGGATTTTCAAAGTTCAATGTACAGCAGGGATTGGCAGATCAAAAGCCATCATGTTTAAAAAATAGAGCAAGAAATCTGAGGGTGAATGGGAAAAATAGCTAGAAGAGAGTCAAACACTGCTTGCAGGCCTCAAGCATTATCAGAAGACAAGGCCAATGCTATAGTTTGTGTTGTTAAGTGTCAGTCAAGGAACAAAATAACTAGCGACAAAGCAAGTGAAATATGAAGCCCAGGTAATTGCCTATTTCTGGTATAGAACAAAATCACTAGGCCAAACAGAAAGTGCTTAACAGAGTTCTGCATAACCAGGTCATTACTTCCATGTATGAATGATTCACAGATAGAAGTTTGCAGTGCTGATGTCTGCCCTATTGGAGAAAGGATGGTTCTGTTACTTTGGGAGAAGGTATCATATTTCTTTTATGTCTGTCTTGACAGTTTCCTGCATTAAGACAGGTGATTTTGTGAGTGTGCCTAGAAATGTTAATGGACTGCATTGATTACATTAGCAATGCTATAAAATCGTTTTAGTTCTTCTATTTTTTTTCTTTTTTTTTCTCTCTTTTTTAAATTTTTGACCCTGTGGTGCAGAGCTACCACTGGCTCCTCTCTTCGATGTCAGAGACCAGGAGTCACTCCTGTCTCTCTGGACCTAATCTGAAGCTCTCCCATTTCGAGTGGAGGAGTCTCAGTGCACTTGTAGTAGCAACAATTATCCTTCATTGAGTTCAGTGCTCTGCTTGATGCAATTCAATGATTTAACTGCAGTAGTTCCACTCTGTGCACTACATACTCAGTGCTTCTATCCCAGGCACTTCTCCCTGGCATTGATCAGCACATCAAAGCACCTCCATTCTTCATTCTCACATCTCTCTCTCTTGCTTGCTACCAGCAGTTCTCCTCCTTTTGCCAGTATTATCAGTTCATTTCCAGTAAGTAAGGGTCAGCTGTTGGAGGCCACCATGAAGGCAACCATCAAAGTTTTACAATGTCCTATGTCCCACCTTCACAGCAGCATGTTTACGTGGAAACTTCACTGTGTCAGTATACTTATGTCTGCACATGCCCAACAGCAATTATTGTAGGTGTGCACTGCTTAATGGGTGCTCCTACCAGGACTTTAAGCTTCACAGTTAGGACACTCAGACTCTGTCAGTCTTGCATAATACCAAGCTGCCTTCCCTCCTTTTGGATGGGTGAACTAATGCTGGTGACTTGTTTCTATTTTCCCCCACCTCCTCTAGCATAGGGAGGGGGTGGAGAAATTGACCCAGGTTATCTGGACTACAGTCAGGGTTTAATTCTTCAGGATTACAGAGCTGTTTCTTCATTCACCTCAGTAACTATTACCACCTTAGAAGAATCAATGATTTGTTTTGTTATAGGTACCTCTTACCTGAACTACCTTGTGTTAATATGGTGTGCAGTGACAGAGGTGCAAGAAACAGTAACAATCTTTCCTCTGCATAATAAATTATTCTTTCAGCTGCTAAAAGGTGAGGACGAAATGTATTACAGGGACTGCTGGAAATACTGCAAATCTCTTCCATAGTTCTGATAGCCGAAGGTGTAGTGAAATGACAAAATATACTCTGGCAAGGCTGTCGGCATGTGGGAGGAGCAAGAAAGTGGCATCACTTTGTTGTCTGATTTACTAGTCTGATTGCTCTGCTTTGTTTCCTGAATTAGTAAATTCAAATGTCCAGATGGAATGTATTCCCTTCCAACAGTGCTGAAGCAGCAAAACGCTGAATAAAACTCCACATGAAAGGAAGCTTCCAGTTTTCAGTTCAAGTACTTGTTAGTTTAGGTTAAGAAATCTGTTGTCCACGCCTACTCATGGAACATAAGGTCAGGACGTTATCAGCTGTCACATGTGGATTTGATTATATATATTTACTTTATCTTAGTTATTGACATTGATGACAGTCTGACAGATTACTCATTTTATAAGAATCAACACAAAAGAAGCAGACTGGGATCTTTAAAAGGCCTCTAGAAGTTGCTAGTGTTGAAAATGAGAATCAGCACCCATGATATGTAGTAGTGTTGGATTCACTAAGATTAATTGTGTATCGTTTAATAAACATATGAGTAGTCACAGCAATGAAAATGACTGCTACAAAGCATCACATACCCCATATAAGCAATATTGCAAATGTGACAAACACACCAAACAATTACACCTGCATCCCCCAATTAGGGACAAACTCATACTCCTTCCTCTCTCTCTCTCTCCCTTCTGAGCCCTACACAGCACAGCACAGCACAGCATAGCATTTGCAACTCAAGACAGTTATGACATTCTGAGATTTTGACTACAGGATCCAGAAGTCCTACATATTTTGACATTCAAAAGACTCATAATCAGTGACAAACCATAGTTTTCCCAGTAGTGCCACTAACAAACTTTAAGTTTACAGCATATAAGCAGGCCCGAGGTCTTATTCAGAAGCCTCATTTACCCTCCTATACTTAATGCATTATAGGCATTGACCACTGCATCTACTAATCCCAAGCTTTGTATTTCAGTTAATTGTCTGTAATATCACTACTGTCTACTAATACTTGACAATATTTCACATCTATACTTTCCTGTTATTTTCTGCCAAGACTTAACAATATTTTACATCTAAAAATTCCTGGTATGCTCTGCTAATACTCAGCAGTATTTCATATCTATACATTCCTGGTATATTCTGCTAAGACTCAGCAATATTTCACATCTATATATCCCTGCTAAGTTCTGATAATACTCAGCAGTATCTCACATCTATACATTCCTGTCATGTTCTGCTAAGAATTAGCAGTATTTCCCATCAACAAATTCTTGGTATGCTCTGCTAATACTTAAAAGTATTTCCTAGGCATTCCTGGTATGTTCTGCTAATACTCAGCAGTATTCCAGATCTATACATTCCTGGTATATTCAGCTAATACTCAACAGTATTTCACATCTACACATTCATGGTATGTTCTGCTAATACTAAGCAGTATTTCACATCTTTACATTCCTGGTATGTTCTGCTAATACTCAGCAGTATTTCACATCTATACATTCTTATTATGTTCTGCTTAGAATTAGCAGTATTTCACATCAATAAATTCATGGTATGCTCTGCTAATACTTAACAATATTTCACATCTATGCATTCCTGGTATGTTGTGCTGTTGCTAAGCAGTATTTCACATCCATACATTCCTGGATTTACCACACCTTTACCATTAGCTATTAAATTTGTGTTTCTGTGCTTTGTGACTTTGTGTGATGCTGTGTGGTAACATCTGTCAGTTGAAGTATTTTGTTTTATCCCCTAAAATACAAGCTGCCAATATTGTACTTGTCATTGTATAACTGCAGCTGGCTTTGACAGCAAACTTCCGCTATGAAATCTCTCCTGCTGGGGAACCACTTACCAGCACACAGTGACTACCTTTTTCAACAGGAGGCAGCTGTCTGTGTTAGGATGGTTAATTTTCCATAGGGTTGCTAACAGTATTGTCTTGAGCTTCTCCCTCAACCATGATTACAGTGTGTCAAACAGAGACACAGTCAGACCTATTTTATAGTTTAATTCTGTCATTTGTTTTACTGTAGGAAATGGTGCTAAAGCTGCTTAAAGAAAAAAAAATCAATTAAGAACCCACTGAGAAAAAAAATCAAAAACTTATGAATGTGAATAAATGGGTATATAAGTTGAATACACAAGATTTTAACTATGTCATTCATAGTAGCATCTGCTTGTAAGTTCTTAACCATTAAAACGTTTCCTTTGTTTATCTGAAAATGCATTATTAACACATTAGTAGCTATTATTTCTTTTTCTTGACAGATAAATTTGAAACATCATCACATCTCCTTAGAATATAATGATTTAAAACTCTGTAATATACATCAAATGTTCCTGACTGATTTAACACTCTGTAATATACATCAAACATTTCTGACTGAGGCTAAGAGCTTGGAACACAGCATGAAAGATTTTAAAGACTGTGAGTCAGAAACACAAACTAGATATGAAGGCAGAAGTTGCAGAAATTATTTGTTTCTTTTCTCCAGTTGAAATGTCCACATCTTAGATGTGTTTTAAGCAAAGGTTGAAAACTTCAATTCATGTATGGCAACTGAAAAATGTACAATATGTGTGCATCTCTTCCCCATTTTCATTTCCGGAGTTCCCAGTTCTGCCTAAACCAGTATCTTACCTTGATTTTTCCTCGGATATGTCTTTTGTTAACTCTTGTATGCATACCTCTCAGACTCTTAGCTTAAGAAATGTGGACAAAGCCTAAAATGATGGGGGTCAAAGGCCCAAAAATATATTTTAAATATTAAATATAAATTAAATATTACTCCTAGAAGCTTAGAAAGTTGCTAGAAATAGCAAGAATTGTCTTAGAATGCATTTTCTGAAGGATATGAAGTCAGAAACTCAAAAATGTATGTCATTATTTAGAGACTTCAGTCCTCAGTAATTTGCCAGACAACCACAATTTTTATTTATTTATTATTTTTATTTATTTGACATTTCTTGACCAGGTTAATCCAACCGAGCCAAATCCCTTCTTCAACAGAGGCCTGGGGAGAAAAGCTCCACATTTACAATTTCAAACAAAAATTACAACAAGAATTGCAACAAAAATTACAACAAAAATAAAGTGAATATACATAGTGGAAGTACATGACTGACAAATCAGAGAGTATATACATATTAGATCAATAAAAACAAGTTGTACAGTCTTATCAGAGAATTAGTCTTGAGTACTTTAGAAAAGATGTGCAGTACAGATGGTGTAAATAAAGGGGTAATATATTAGTTGTACAGTATTACTGAAGTAGAGGAAAGATAGGGAGATAGATGAGATTGAGGTGAGGAGTATAGTTGATCCTTTAAGGGGGTAGTTACAGTGGCAGATCCATATCCTGTTTAGACAGTTTTTGTAGCTATTTTGATTTTGAGAGGGAGATTGGTAATAATGCCTAAGGGAAGTTTGTTCCAGGACTAGGCTGGGGAGTAACTGGACAGGTTTTGTCCTATTTTTGTTTTAGGCTTGTAGATTTGGAGAAGGTTTTGTTCCAAGCTTCATAGGGACCTTGGAGGGGAGTAGAGGGAGACAACTGGGGCAGTGTTGGGACAGAAAGAGGACAAATGCAATATAGAATGAATGATTTGAAGTTGGGTGAGAAGCAGTTGGTGATGAAAGTCTACCCAATTTAATTTTTTTAGAGTAAGGCAGTGGTGTGAGTGGTAGGAATTGCCTGCTGCAAATCTTGCAATTTTATTATAGGTAGATTCAAGTTTTGTTAGAAGAATGGTTTGAAGGTTAGTAAGGATTTGAGAGCCATACAATAGGGCAGGTATGAGGTAGGCTAATGGTAGTGAGATTTTTGGTTTATTGAATAAAAATTTTTTGTTCCTGTAAAGGAGTCCAAGTTTTTGTTGGGTTTTCTTAATGTTGCTGAGGATATGGAGATCAAATTTAAGATGGTCATCAATGATAACCCCTAGTAGTTTGGTGTGCAATTTGACCGAGATAGGGGTGTTATTGAGGGATGAGATAGAAAAGGAGGATTTAAGATGGGACATATTTTTGGTAATGAAAAGTAGGAGCTTAGTTTTTTTGTGTTTAGAGTAAGCTGGTTCTTAGTAAGCCAATTTTCAATGGATGAGAAGGAAGTCTGTGTCAGTTTATTTAGATCAGAGAGGGCATCACCTATGGTGATAACTGTGAAGTCGTCTGCGTATTGCACCAATGATGACTAGGGGCATGAGGTATGTAATAGATTGGCAAAGATATTAAACAGTAATGGGTCAAGGATTGATCCTTGGGGTACACCTATCTTGACAGGCAGGGCTGGAGAGGTAGCAGAGAGCCTTTTGACAGACTGTAGTCGGTTTCTGAGGTAACTAGTGAACCAGACGATAGTGGAAGTGGAGATGTTTAGTTCAGAGAGTTTGTGCAGGAGGAGAGGGTGGTCGACAGTGTCAATTGCCTTTGAGAGATCAAGAAATAGACATGAGACCAGTTTATTATGGTCTCTGGCTTATGATATGGTGTTTAGGAAGGAAATGAGAGCAGTGGAGGTGCTATGTTTAGGCTGAAAGCCATGTTGTGTGGAAGTAAGTAGATTCTCTTCTAGGAGAAAGTGAAGGAGTTGTTTATGTACCCATTTTTCAAGAATTTTAGAGAAGGGGATATAATTGCACTGGGCCTGAAGTTGGCAAGTTCAGAGGAGTTGACTCCCTTGTGGATGGGCAAGGTATAGAAATGTTTCTAGATAGTAGTTACTTTGAATTCAGTAATGGACTGGTTAATGAGAATAGAGATGGGGAGGAATAGAGAGTAGACAGCTTTCTGGAGAGAGAGAGGTGGTAGGTTATCAATGGAGGGGGCGCAAGATTTAAGTTTTAGAAGTAAGGATCTAATGTAATTAGTGGATACTGATTTTATGGAGAAAGCTGGAGAGGAGTTGGAGGAGGTGGGAGGGGAGGGGGGTCATTAGTCTTTGGGTTAGGGTTGGTTTGAAAAGTCAGTTTGCTGATAGTATCTATGAAATAGGAGTTGAAGTTAGTGGCAGTTTCTAGTGGAGTGGTATTAGGACATGGATGGGGGGGGGGGTTTCCAGGGTGAAGAAGTTGTTTGATGGTATGCCAGAATTTCTGTGGTTTAGTAAAGTTTGGAATGGGCAGGTTATGATAAATGCTCTTTTTGTCGTTATACATGGATTTCTTAGCAATGTTGAAAAGTTCTTTATAGTGTTGGAGATGGGTAGAGAGTTTAGTTTTGGACCAAATGTTCCAAGCTTTGTCTTTTTTTTCATTAAAGAGTGGGTGGAGGGTGTAAGCCAAAGGGATGCAATTGATTTAACTCTTACTGTAAGAAAGGGGATAAGGGAGTTGAGAATGTTGAAGAATATTGAATTGAATTTTATGAGGAACAGACAAAAAAAATGAGGCAAATGTCTGGGCATTCTATGAAAATCTGGACAGTTGAGAGGTATGCTTCTATGGCATCTGCACTTGGATTATGTTTACTGCAGTTATGGGAAACAAAGGGGCAATGGTGGCAACTCAATGATCATCAGCAGAAGATACTTGGGCCAAAAAAGGATAAAGAAAGAAACAATTAGGAGGTTATGTGATCCTTACAGTAAACATTTGGAAACATATCTACTGATAGTGAATACATCTATGTATTTCCACATTTTCTTTACTGGTGGAATATCTATTTAATTCTTTTTCCTCAGTCTTGTTACATTAATTCCTTTAAGTCAGGCACAGTTGTTCCTCTGTTGTGACCATTTTGATTACTCACCCTGTATTTGCTAGGAATCTTTTCCATACATATAGAATCAATGCTAAAACCAAATGTTTCATTTTCTTAATATGACTATTTTTGTTGCCCATGTGACCTCACAAACTAGTTATGTCTCTGCCTCCTCCCAAATGACCCATTCATCCCCAGTGAGGGTGGGATCCAGACTCTATCTTGAGCTGAATGAGAGCCCTAGAGCTCATTTATTCTCAGTCCAGCAGCAATGCTAATTATCCCATTCACTCCAATGGAATGTGGGTTCAGAGGTAGGGAGTAGCCCACCATTGGAGATATATGGGTCACCCACTCTCCTCCCATCTAACTCCATCCCATTGGTGGCCAAATGCTGCATTATGTTGCAATGCTGCAACTTAGCTTATTTAACTGATGCATTGCTTTTGTACTCCAGTTTGTCTTATAAGGTTAAACTAAATGCATATTAGAAGTATTCATTAGAAGTCTTGGGGAACTCAGACAGAGACCTCATGTCAGGCATAGCTCTCAGCTTGTGAGCTCAAAATTCATGCATGCTAATGGTGCCCAAAGCCAAAAAATAACGAGAACAAAGTCCCAAACTCAAACAGATTTTAAATATCTATCATTCTATCTATCTATCTATCTATCTATCTATCTATCTATCTATCTATCTATCTGTCTGTCTATCTATCTATCTATCTATCTATCTATCTATCTATCTATCTATCTATCTGTCTATCTAATTTGTTAACCAGACAAATGAACTATTCCATTGACAATTTTTAGCTACAACATGGATCAAACAGCAACTGAGGTTACATTAAAAATATAATTTGAACATGCATTTGGCAGTCAGAGGTGGACTATTTTTACTACATTTGAAAAACAGTACATTACATTTGCAAAGTACTACATGAGCACCTGTCATAACAGAACAGATAATGGGTTATGAAACTTAACAAATCTTTACAGGTAAACTAGCACAAAAATATATGTGGTTTGGAGCTTGCAGATTATGTTGCACACAAGTATACAGCTTGGGTGTGTGACTACTGGGGAGAGATGGGCGAAGGCTACCAGCCTAGTCAAATAGAATTTGATATATAATTCTGGCATTTGTAAATAAATGTAAAATACAGGCATGTTTTCTTGAGTGTAAAAGAATAGTGTGAAATGTGGAACTGCAAAATATGTGACAACATTGCACTCTACTGGCCCAATGAAGCATGTTGTGAACCTTTCATGTTAGAATTAGGCTCCAGTGGGTCTGGATGAAGATTTCATGCCCATTGTTTTAAGGCTAAACTTTATGACCAGAATTTAGATGTGGAATGTGCTTTATTGCTCTGGTTTCTGTTAGAGTATACATGTGAAATGACTTATATTGTTGTGTTTCTGAGCAGGTGTTAGATTGCTAAATAATGCCGTTTGTGGCCTGAGAACTCCAGACTAAGTATCAAAAATGATGTAATTTGGGAGGGCCTTAGAGACATGTTTGTTAGTAATGTTTAAATACTATTTCTCACAAGAGACTGGGAGCATTTTGATCTTGGATATCTAACTCAGCACTCTGCCTAAGCTCACATGTGAGTTTTAGCACTGTGATTTCTTGTAGGAATAGTTAAAGCTAGTAAAGACTAATTAGGTATTTTTCTTTGAAATCAGACCTGTCCTACTGTATTATTTTAAGTTTCTGTGTGATCTCTGAACTCTTAGATATCTCTGTGGTGTAGTAGTTTTGTCTTGTGTTTTAATTATTTATTATTAAATATTTTTAAAACCTTCTACCTGTGGCTGGTTTATGTAGAGATAAATTATGCTTTAGAGTACATTCTATATTTATAGAGTTTACTGTCAACATCCTTCCAATAAACCTAGACTGAATAGTCAAATTACCATTGGATATTAATATTGCACAGTAATAATTGGACACCCTTTTAAGGGCCTTTTAATAGCTGATATTATTAGCTGGATGGTAGCAGGGATTGCTACTGTATGGTCTGGGTAAAGGGGCACAGCTGGAGAATCTGTGTCAGCCTTTCCCAGGAGTGTCTGTGAAGTTGTATAAATACTTATCTCAAAGTGTGTGTGTGTGTGTGTGTGTGTGTGTGTGTGTGTGTGTGTGTGTTGTGTCAGCTACTTGGCAGGGACACGAAGCACTGGTTGGACAGAGAGCGTACTGGAGGTTTTAGCTTGCCCAGCTAGACTCAGACCTGGACCCTATAGCTGCGCCAGTGGGGAGTTTTATTGGGGACCTGGTGAACAAGGGAGCAACCAGCCCCAGACTGACTGTGATCTCTGTGTGCACTTAAGGGAAATTGTACTTTAATGTGTGTATTAGTTATCCTCTCTTCTAGGAGACAACCTCCCGGGTGTTAGCGGTGAGGATTGAGGCTCCTTGATTGCTGGGCCAGGGCACGGTCATCACAACTGTTTGGCGATGGTGGGATCTACTTCACATACTAATTGGCTTGTAGTGGTGTGGGAAGAGTGAATTCCTGTAGCTCATGTACAGTGATCTCTAACAGTGTTTTTTCACTCTAAAACAGCCACACATTGTATACTTAGAGTTCAGATCACAGTTGTTTTATTTCTTTTGTTAGCTTAGTGTTAATCAGGGTGAGCAGGCAGCATGTCAGCAGAAGAGTATGGAAAGCTGACAAGGAGCCAGCTGGCGGAGATGTGCCAGGCTAGGGGACTGGTGAATGGAAAACTGACTAAAGCAGACCTGATTGCAGCCTTGGTTAGAGCTGCATCAGAAAACAGCAGCCTGGAGGACAGTCAGACTGACAGTGGAGATACAATATCCTCGGAGAATGAACAGCTCAACCTTTCTGCAGTGGACTTAAAAATTCAGCTGGAGCTAAAGAGACTTGAGTTGGAGGCCAGGCGTATGGAACTAGAAGCAGCCAAGAAAATGAGGAGTCTACAAGCTGAGGAAAATGAATGGCAGAGGAGGCATGAGAGGGAAATGCTGACTCTTTGCCAGAATCATGGAGGTAATGGGGAAGGGAGTATCCAGACCCCAGAAGCACAAAATGTCAGTAAATTTCTTTCGTAGTTTAAAGAGGGGGATAATTTTGATAGCTTCATTCATATGTTTGAGCAGGTATGTAAACAGTATGAAGTTGACCAAGGGCTCTGGGTACGGTTCCTGACCCCCTTACCTCATGGTAAAGCTGTAACTTCTTTAGCAAAAATGCATGACACTGACTGTTTTGATTATAGTGCTGTAAAAAGACACTTGTTGGAATGTTTTAAGCTAACACCTGAAATGTATAGGAAAACGTTTCATGAGCATAGACATACGGCAGATGAAAATGTGTGTGAATATGTTGTTGAACTGAGCACTTATTTTCATAGCTGGGTGTGTGGATGTCAGATCACCACTTTGGAAGGGCTGGCAGACCTTTTGGTGAGGGAACAAGCCCTTAGCACTTTGCCTGAGGACATGACAATCTGGTTAGCTGATAGACAATGTACTACTTCAGATGAGTTGGGGAAGGAGGGAGACCTATACCTGGCCAGCAGGACAGCCCTTCCTGTGCAGGGCTGTCCTGCTGATAGACAATGTGCTACTTCAGATGAGTTGGGGAAGGAGGGAGACCTATACCTGGCCAGCAGGACAGCCCTTCCTGTGCAGGGTTGTCCTGCTGATAGACAATGTGCTACTTCAGATGAGTTGGGGAAGGAGAGAGACCTATACCTGGTCAGCAGAACAGCCCTGCACAGGAAGGGGACGCCCAGTACTGCTCATAGGTCTAAACAAACCCATGATGGGCAGCACAGACTGCCCCAACAGAATCTGCCAGTAGCAGGGGAAGCCACTAGTCCAGGTACACATCCAGGAGCTAGGGTTAAATGTTTTGAATGCAACCAGTGGGGCCATGTGGCATACAGGTGTCCACGGAGGCAAGGTTGGGAACCAAAGGTGAGGGATCCAGTAAGTGGGAAAGACAAAATGCCAACAGTGGGTTGTCTTGAGACAACAGGGGTATGGAACTACCATCCTGCAGATGTCCTGAGAGGGAAGGATTTGTATGAGGCAGTACTATGCACTTATGCAGTTACATGCAGTAAGGCTAGGAGACATGCATGTGGGTCTGGTAGCCTGGGGGAGACCCAGACAGACTGCATACTTGCAGCCAGGACTGCTGAGGTGGTTACTTCAGGGAGTGAGCTACGCTGTAGCAGTGAGACTAAATGTGAGCCACAGCTGTTTGTGGGTACTGATGTTCCCTTGGACAGGGTAACTGCAAATGTAGAGGTGAGTAGTAGTACCCAGGCTGACAGTGAGGCACCACTGTCAAAGGATGTCAGACTTCCTGTGGAAGGGAAGCTAGGACGGGTTACAAGGAGAGAGTTGAGACAGGCTCAGCTCTCAGACCCTACATTGCAAGGCCTGTGGCAGGTAGCTAGGGAGGCACCTGATTCTCAAGGGAAGGGAGAATCTGTATACTGGAACAAAGGGTTACTGTACAGGGAGTGGAACCCGGAGGGAGGGCTTGAAGGTGAGAGAGTACAGCAGTTGGTAGTGCCTGGAGCTTACCATCTGGTGCTTCTAGCCATAGCCCATGATATTCCCTTTGCAGGTTATATGTGCATAAAACGTACAAAAAGGCATATTATGCAAAACTTCTATTGGCCTGGAATTTCCAGAGATGTAACAGGGTACTGCAGGACCTGTGAGCAGTGCCAAAAGTTAGGCAAGGCAGGAGACAAGGTGAGAGCGCCTTTGATGCCTTTGCCTGTGATAGAGGAGCCATTTCAGAGGGTAGCTATGGATATTGTGGGTCCTCTGAGTACCCCAAGTTCCACAGGGAAAAAGTATATCCTAGTGATTGTAGATTATGCTACATGATACCCTGAGGCAGTGGCTTTGTCCTCCATTGAGGCCGAGAAGGTGGCAAATGCTTTGCTAGAGATTTTCAGCAGGGTAGGTTTCTCAAAGGAAATACTGTCTGATAGAGGTGCCAATTTTATGTCAGACCTGCTAGCTTGTCTGTGGAAGTCCTGTGGAGTGAAGTACATGAAGACCCCCCCTACCATCCCCAGACTAATGGTCTTGTTGAGAGGTTAAACTCTACAATCAAGTCCATACTATGGGCATTTGCAGATCAGTTTAAGAGGGAGTGGGACAAATATTTGCCCTATCTGTTGTTTGCTTACAGAGTGGTTTCCCAGGAATCTACAGGTTTTTCACCCTTTGAGTTACTATATGGGCATAGGGTGAAGGGACCTCTAGATTTAATTCGAGATGAGTTGGAAGGTGAGTGTGAGTCTCACAAGGAGTCTGTTGTGGCATATGACCTGAACCTCAGGACAAGGCTCAGGGAAGTCATGGGCCTGGCCCAGGAGAACCTGGCAGAAGCCTAACAACAGAAAAAGGTGTGGTATGACAGGAATTCTCTAGCTAGGGAATATGCTGTGGGGCAGCAGGTAATGGTTCTCATTCCTGTCAGACACAACAAGCTGCAAGCAGCTTGGGAGGGACCCTACAAGGTGGTAAGAAAGATAAGTGATGTTAGCTACATGGTGGAAGTGCTAGGCAGGTGGCAGGGGCACAAATTGTACCATGTTAACATGATGAAACCTTACCATGATAGGGAGGCCCTTGTGCTGAGCATTTGCAGTGGATTGCAGGAGGAGTCTGAGAGAGATCTTGTGACTGATCTCCTCAATGAGGCTCGGGTTGACATCTCAGTGAAAGGGGTAGCAATGTCCCAGCACTTATCTCCAACCTAGGTTCGAGAAATCCAAGCAGTGTTGCAGGAGTTTGGGGGGCATGTTCACTGGGAAACCAGGGAGCACCCACCTGGTGCAGCACCAGGTGGATACAGGACCCCAAAAGCCTATCAGGCAGGCCTCTTATAGGGTGCCTGAGAGAGTCAAAAAGACTCTGAAGGAAGAGCTACAGGAGATGTTGAAACTAGTAGTGATTCAGGAGTCCAACAGTCCCTGGGCCTCCCCAGTGGTGTTGGTACCAAAGAAGCATGGCAGCAACATGTTCTGTGTGGATTACAGGAAATTAAATAGTCTAACAGAGTCAGATGCTTACCCCGTGCCTTGGACAGATGAGGCCCTAGAGCAGCTGGGTGGGGCTAAGTATCTTGCAACCATTGATCTTACCAAGGGTTACTGGCAGGTGCCTTTGACTCCCAGTGCTAGAAAGAAGTCAGCCTTTGTGACTCCTTTTGGCTTGTATGAGTTCACAAAGATGCCCTTTGGGATGAAGAATGCCCCAGTGACTTTCCAGAGGCTGGTAGATAATATCTTAGCATGAGCAGGAGGGTTTGTACTTGCTTACATAGATGATATTGTTATCTACAGCCATTCCTGGAGCCCCTTCAGCATGTCAGGGAGGTGCTGGGCAGACAACAGAGAGCAGGGTTGACCATTAAGCCGAGCAAATGTCAGGTGGGTATGGTAGAGGTCTCCCACCTAGGACATAAAGTGGGGAGTGGTAAGATAAGGCCAGAACCTGCCAAGGTGGAAGCCATTCAGGCATGGCCTGTACCTGTTACCAAAAAGCAGGTGAGGGCATTCTTAGGGACAGCAGGGTACTACGAAAGTTTGTTCCCAATTATAGTACCATAGCTGCTCCCCTCACAGACCTGACAAGGAAGAACAGGCCAGATAAGGTAGTGTGGACCCCAGCATGTGAACAGGCATTTCAGAAGCTTAAGGAAGCTTTGGGAGGACCCCCTGTGTTAGCCAGTCCAGACTATAGAAAATAATTTGTTGTTCAGGTGGATGCTTCAAACTATGGAGGGGGGGGCTGTACTTAGCCAGATTTCTTCAGATGGAGAAGAGCACCCAGGTTTATAGACCACCTTATGGTAGGGTGGTTTATCTCAGTCATAGACTCCAACCCAGGGAGGAATGCTATGCAGTGGTAGAAAAGGAATGTCTAGCCATAGTGTCGGCACTATAAAAACTTCAGCCTTATCTGTATGGAAGCAAATTCACTGTGATGACAGATCACAACCCTCTAACATGGTTAAACAGAGCCAGTCAGCAAAATGCCAAGTTGCTAAGATGGAGTCTGGGGTTGCAAGCATATGATATGTCAGTGCAGCACCGCAGTGGGAGTAGCAATGCCAATGCAGATGGGCTCTCAAGACAGGGAATGGGGTGAGGTACACCCAGCTAGACCTGACACACTCAAGCAATGTTTCTCAAGGGGCACTTGGAAAACTTGTTTGAGGTCCCCGGGGGGGGGGGGGTGACGATTGGGGAGAGATGGGTGAAGGCTGCCAGCCTAGTCAAATAGAATTTTATATATAATTCTGGCATTTGTAAATAAATGTAAAATACAGGCATGTTTTCTTGAGTGTAAAAGAATAGTGTGAAATGTGGAACTGCAAACTATGTGACAACATTGCACTCTACTGGCCCAGTGAAGCATGTTGTGACCCTTTCATGTTAGAATTCGACTCCAGTGGGTCTGGATGAAGGTTTCATGCCCATTGTTTTAAGGCTAAAGTTTATGACCAGAATTTTGATGTGGAATGTGCTTTATTGCTCTGGTTTTTGTTAGAGTATACATGTGAAATTACTTATATTGTTGGAAGTTTCTGAGCAGGTGTTAGATTGCTAAATAATGCAGTTTGTGGCCTGAGAACTCTGGAATAAGTGTCAAACATGATGTAATTTGGGAGGACCTTAGAGACATGTTTGTTAGTAATGTTTAAATACTATTTTTCACAAGTGACTGGGAGCATTTTGATCTTGGATATCTAACTCAGCACTCTTCCTAAGCTCACATGTATGTTTTAGCACTGTGATTTCTTGTAGGAATAGTTAAAGCTAGTAAAGATTAATTAAGTATTTTTCTTTGAAGTCAGACCTGTCCTAATGTATTATTTTAAGTTTCTGTGTGATCTCTGAACTCTTAGATATCTCTGTGGTGTAGCAGTTTTGTCTTGTGTTTTAATTATTTATTATTAAATATTTTTAAAACCTTCTACCTGTGGCTGGTTTATGTAGAGATAAATTATGCTTTAGAGTACATTATATGTTTATAGAGTTTACTGTCTACGCCCTTCCAATAAGCCTAGACTGAATAGTCACATTACCAATGGATATTGATATTGCAGATTAATAATTGGACACCCTTTTAAAGGGCCTTTTAATAGCTGATATTATTAGCTGGGTGGTGGCAGGGATTACTACCATATGGTCTGAGTAAAGGGGCACAGCTGGAGAATCTGTGTCAGCCTTTCCCAGGAGTGTCTGTGAAGTTGTATAAATACTTGTCTCAAAGTGTGTGTGTGTTGTGTCAGCTACTTGGCAGGGACACGAATCATTGGATAGACAGAGAGGGTACTGGAGGTTTTAGCTTGCCCAGCTAGGCTGTGATTTGGACCCTATAGCTGTGCCAGTGGGGAGTCTTATTGGGGACCTGGTGAGCAAGGGAGTATCCAGCCCCAGACTGACTGACCTCTGTGTGCACTTAAGGGAAATTGTACTTTACTCTGTGTATTAGTTATCCTTTCCTCTCTTCTAGGAGATGACCTCCCGGGTGTTAGTGGTGAGGATTGAGGCTCCTTGATTTCTGGGCCAGGGCACGGTCTTATAGGGTGGTAATAAATTGAGCAATCTCCTGTCAGCCACTTGAGGAGCATACTATGTACAGTATTAGAGTAGATGGGGTTACAAAATAGGTGCAAAATATACATCATGTACCATATGCATGGACTTTAATAACATTTTCCCATGAGCTATAGGTGCCTGTTCATTAAAACTATGTTTATGTTAAGACAGGCAGTATGTGTAAGGTTATATGTCTCTAAAACATTTGCACAGGGTTGTCCTGTCGGGAAACTTTTTCATTTTTTTAAATAAATATTGTAGCTCTTCAATAAGTCTTATGCTGCCTGGCAGCTTGTTCCAGCTGTTTGGAATGAGTTTTGAAAAGGTGCTTTCTGTGATATTTATTTTTATTTATTTATTTTGCTTGTGTTTTCTGGGTTTGCCCAACTGGGTTTAGTCAAACAAAAACTTTTCAGTGGAGGCCTGAGATATTTAACATGAATGAGGTCTAACAAGTTGTAAGGAACCATTGTTCCTGTGCCATTGGGGATTTGTTCCCTGAATGAAAACATGTTTCTTAATAGTAGGCAATACCCTTCATGAACTAGCTTGAAGGTGAGGGTGCTCATTAAATAGGTGGCTCCCACTGGCAGCCATTAACCTCTCCTTATAATCTATTCATGTTATTATGGTGGTACAGTTAAGATGAGTTTGTATGGTACTTCATGATTGGACACCATTAGCATGCATGCATTATGTGAAAGATACCAGTGCTTAGTTATCTCTTTTGTTATGTGTACAAAGAACACAGCACTGCTATGGTAATACATGCAGAGGCTTGGGCATAACAACAACAGACTGATGTTGACACATGAGCTGCTCAGGATTGCTCATGATTGTTCATCATTGCTGATGCTGAAGAGATGCAGATACATAAGTTACAATCTGATGACACAGTGGCACTATTTGTTCCATCATGTCTATGGATTTGCCATCAGAACAGGCTGAATGCATGACTTCTACCACACCAGAACATGTTACACAGTGTAAGTGCTCTCCATCCCCACAGAATGAGGCATCCACTGTGGCTCCAACCACCAGCAATGCTGTGGCAGTAGATTCACACACTGTGTCTGAAGTCAGCATACTTGACATTTTGCATCCTTCCTCTGGATATCCAATGCTGTTATATGTCAAAGATTGTCCCTGATATGTGATTGGCACTTTGCATCAATCAATAATTGTGCTGCAGTATCATTCGATAACAATATTGTGCAACACAGGTAAGCATGGACCTCACTGCTGTGTTATGTGACCTATGTGAGGACTTGGAGGCTAGGACCACTGTAATGATTGGTCTCCTGCAGTCTCTGGTGGCACATGAAGTTGCTATATCCACCTTCATGCAGAGAACTGCTAGTGTATTCATCACCTCACTCACTCACTAGCAGTGCTGCCTGATGATGCAGGAGGGCACATATTGGGATGGGGTACATAAGTGAGCCACTGCAGGGTACAATGTCTTTAATGGCCTCTGTAGGTATATCATGTTTTGTTACCCCTCATCATGGGATGCCATAAGTGTCACCCTTCAGTGGCAGTGCACTTCAGATGTGGGCCTCCACTAGGTCATTGTCCTGCAGTTACACACCACCCCTACAACTAGAGACCACAATCCCTACTGCAACAAGGCAGCATAGTGAATGCAGATAAAGGTCACATAGTAGCACCTCAACGTACATCACAGTAGGAAAGTGTATATGCATACCTTTCAGATTAGGATTTCTGCTTCCACATCAGGCCACAGTAGAGTAGTGGGATCCCTCCACCCCATCAAAGGAAGGCAAAGTGTATGACATGGAATGGAATATCTACCATATCATGACTCCTGTGATTTGGCCACTGCACTGTGTGTCTTGGTGTCCCTAGTAATATGTGCACATGATAATGATTATGACCCACTTTATCCTCCCTCCTACATAGCAAATGTGGGAATGTTTAATGAAAAGTGCTGCTCATCCATGCACTGAAAAACATAACTTGATATTTGCACCACATTCATCTTGTTTGAACTGAGTGACAAGACTCCATCACTGTTTGCTTAGGGCCCATTCACCTGGACTAGATCACAATACTTTACCTACATTGTTGTGTGCTGTGCCTATCACTGTCTAGGGCATGGGTCTGGGGTAAATGTTTGTTGTTGTTCCATCTCAAGCTCATTGGATGATGGAGATGATGTATCTTCCATGCTGTGTGTGTGTGTGTGTGTGTGTGTGTGTGTGTGTGTGTGTGTGTGTGTGTGTGTGTGTGTGCGTGCACACATACATGTGTCTGTGTGCACTACTGATGTACCAGTATCCTGGGCCTTACCATATTATGGAGCTTACATATGCTTAGATCATTTAATAGACTCTGGCTGGATCATGTTGTAATGCATGCCTGACATGTTCAGTCAACAGAAACAGGCTTAGAGCAGGCTGACTACATGTTCTGTGATGTTGTAGGTTTGTGCATGTGTTGTGTTATACTGTAGTTTTGGCCATACTGAATAGGTGGCATAATCCAGGTCTTTGTTAGGTATTCAATATATAAATGGAAGGTAAGGCTATGGGCACATTAGATATGTTATTGAATATTTTAGCCACAATACCTGCATGTACCTACCAGATGGTCCTGTGGATTTTCAGCACAGAAGATGTGATAATATAGCTGAAATGTGTGCTAGGTATGTGAAACATGCAAACTGGTCGTGTACTGTACAAAGTCATTCATTATGATCCGGTGCATGCTACTCACTACTTGAATGTTCATGAAATGGTAGCCTGTCCTATATCACAAATATTCATAACTGTAGGGTTGATAGGGCTTTTACTGCTACATGTGAGCAATCTATGAAACCCATTGTCCTCTGATAGGTATAACATGTTGTAGACAGAAAATGTTAGGTTTTATCTCTCTCCTGCTGTATGCTAGAAAACCATATGTGATCCTCTGTATAAAGAAGCAACTTGTTAAATATTCTAGTGAATACTCAATGTGTCTAGAGTTGGTCCCTGTATTCAGTATGGAAAGAGCTATATGAACCTTGGTGTCTGCAGGTATGAGATATCCATGCACTCTTATTTATTCTGTGTATGAGTTACATGTCAACTAAGATTCACATAATGTTCTCTAAAGTGATCAGTAATCTCTTGATCTGTGAAACGGTGATATGTTAACAACTGACAGTACTTACACCTGTGCTGAATGGCTTAATCTGTCTAGTATACGGAATATACAGTGCTAAGAATTACGGTATACTGCTGTTGATTGACATGCTGTAATGACATTTTATGCATGCTTCCCATTTGGAGATAGAGAGACAAAGACAGCTATACATTTGATGACTCTGAATTGCAACTGCTTACCTTGCGTAGAGTTTTGATATCATTAGGACCTAATTTTTCTACCTCTTTTAATTGCCCGCCATTACTAAACCATTTGCATATATTTTCTGTTGCACATTAGCCTCACTGCATAGGATCCTAACATGGAACTATGAATCTACACTAGCCTAAACCTGACTGTGTGCTACCATTTTTGGCACAATTACACACTGATACTAAACAACTTCTCCAGCATCGCAACAAAACACTCAGAAGTCAAAAAGTCTGTATTGAAGAAAGAACAGCGAACACTGATAAGGTGTGGTGGATAAAACATTTCTGAGATATGTTAAGGTACCAAGAAAAACATAGAAGTAGTACGGTTCCTTAGGTTTAAGAAGGGCAAATTGGAGAAAAGGTTATGGAGAAAAAAAGGGTAGGTGCAGTAAATGATTGCACCTTTACTAAGTGCAAAAAAGCTAATCTTCCCAACTGTTTAAGAGAGAACAAAAAATAAGTGTTTTATGTATGAGACAGGCTGTCCTAATTAACCTACCACCCCCAAAACACTAGACATAATAATTCCAAGATCACTCAAGCTTGATCATAAATGAATACTTCCTTAATCCCCCACATGCAATAATTTCATAGTTAATATATTTACTATACATCATAATATTACAAAGTATGACAATTATGATCTATCAAATGCCAGGTTCCCATAAAAGAAATAAATACTGAACTAATACTTCTGAAATAAAAATGGGGGATGTGGGTAAGACCCAAACCAAAAAAAAAAAGTATTTTGGTAGAATGTAGTAAAAACGCCTTAAAAAACTCCAGCTATACTCGGTCGCATATCATCTACTCAGAGGCGATCTCTGCTTAACATACAAGGCCATGTCAAACCCAGAGCTGTTGGACATGCTACACTTAAAGGAATCCCAATCCCTCAGAGCTACACGCTCCAGGGATCTAAACCTTGTCATCACAATAAACAAAACATGCTGGAGGGATAGGTTCCTGACCCAGAGACTCCCCAGACTCTGGAATAGATTGCCCATACATGTCAAGCAGAGTGCCTCTTTGGACCTCTTCAAGAGGAACCTTGACGATTGGATGGGAGAAAGGAAATTCACTCCAGGGATCACATCAGTCGCCCTGCTAGACAGGGGTCCAGGAAAGTAAATAATGTGGGAAGAAATAGCCAGGGAATTGTTATGGCTAGGCTTGTATAGGCCCTAGGGCTGATAGCCTAGTACCAACCTATGAACCTATGAACCTATGAAAACTTTAAAAGCCGATCGTGGTCACACATTGTGACAACTCTAAAGAACATAAAGCAACATTTCTAAAAGTACCTAGAAGTCAATTCTATAAAAAGTCTTGAAAAAAATTGTGTAGTAGTCTTACAGAAGAGGGTCTGATATGATTCTGCTGGTAAATATACTCCTCAACCTCTTACAGCAAGAATTCTAGACAAAGCCAAAATAATGGGAGGACAAAGGCCCAAAATTAGGGACAGATTTTTAATATTGCTCTCATAAACACAGGTTGCTAGAATAATAGGTTTCACATTAACATGCATTTTTTGAAGGATATGAAGTCTGGAACTCAAATGTCTGTCATTATTTATTGACTTCAATCATCAATGATTTGCCAGAAAACCATAGATTTTATGAGCAGCAGACCAAAAATATGAGGCAAAAATTGTGGTATACTGGGAAATCTATTGTTTATTGATAGCTAGTTGTTTGACTCTCAAAACATCAGCACTGGAAAATTGCCTGTAACTTGTAATGGCAGCTAAACTCAAAGAAGTGTAAGTAGGAGTGTATCGCATTTTGGCCGCATTCACCCTTCTTTTCAGAGTTTGTGTGATCTTAGCGTTAGTATCTCTCTCTGTCTCTCTCTCTCTTTGTGTATGTGTGTGTGTGTGTGTGTGTGTGTGTGTGTGTGTGTGTGTGTGTGTGTATATATATATATATATATATATATATATATATATATATATATATATATATATATATATATATATATCTCGATGGCCTAAATATCTGAACTCCAAATATTGACAAAATTGAAATTATGCCAGGGAAGGGTATATGTCCTGTCTCTACTATTGTGTGACCTCAGAGTTGGTATATATAATTAGAAAGGAGTGTAGGGGTGCAGGGGGCCTACACCCTTCTTCAATAACATTGCTTTTGGATATGGTTACATATTGTTAATATTTAGTATTTAGATATTTTTAACTGGCAAGGTGCCTACACCCTTCTTCAATAACATTGCTTTTGGATGTGGTTACATATTGTTAATATTTAGTATTTAGATATTTTTAACTGCCAATATTTAGGAGTTTAGATGTTTTTTGTGACAATATTTAGGCTGTCAATATTTAAGTGTTTAGATATTTAGAACTAATACATGTGCGTGTATCTATCTATATATGAGTCCACTTTGGAATTTCGAAATTTCACAATCCTGATGTACTAAATGCCGACACTCAGAATCACGGAATTGTGAAATTTTGAAACCTGTAAGTGGAGATCGCCATACAGTGCGGAATGGGAACATTACCATAGTGCAATCTTAAGTTAGAATATTTAAGTTGCAGGGTGTAAAAGGAAAAATATACTTTAAAAATTATCAAAACACGGTAGATTCAGGTTAAGGCACTTTAATCTTGCAGCAAGGAGACAAAAACGTGCTAATAAAGAGTTTGTCTGACTAGAAACAGGAAATGCTTACATTTTTATACACTTTCTAATAAGACATTACCTACCAAGCTGACGTAGTGAATTACAAGTTTTGTCATCATCATTTAGTAATAATTATTTTTACAATATTCTGCTGATTTATCAGGTTTTTGTGAGAAACTTCCTAAGGAAAACAACGTGGCCTTGGCTACCACCGGTTAGATATATGCAATGTTACCATTCAAGGTACTATGGCTAATTTGAGCACAAAGCAAGTAATTCATTTCTCTAACAATCCTTTGTCTATATTATCTCTAAACTTCTGCAGCTGCACATGTTCTCATACTCCGAACAGAGCTGATTGTTTAAAATCATTACATTTACAGAATATAGCATTGTTCATTCATTTTCTCCTGACCTAGCAGATAACCACTAGCTTCTCAAGTACATTTCCAAAAGGCATAAACATGAATATTGCTGTGCTAGCAATTACTAGGTCAGAGGGCATCTTGCAAGTTTCATAGAGCACACTGCAGTTTCAAAAATCATCTTTTCAGTCTCATATGAAACTCAACTATATATAAAACAGTGCATATAAAATAGAATGAAAAATGTGTTAACTTATTTAGTTTCTAATTAGCATTTAAGCATACACACATTAATACATATGTTTCTGACATTTCCCCCCTGTTAATACTTTTTAATTCTATTTTCAAAAGAATAAACAGTTTGCTTCTTTTTCTAACCTCTTCCATTCAGGATTTGCAGTTAAGAAAGTCATTCAGTTTAAACTTATGAAAGTGTTTCACATTCCAACAATTCTTCAAGTTCAGTACCTTGATACATAGTCTCTGAAACTGATATTTCTATAAATTCTTTGATCAACTTTTTCATGCAGGGGATACCACAAGAAATACAAGCTCCTATTACGAGCAATCCCACACAAATGGCAATCAAGATGTTCATTAGGATGGAACCTCACCCCCCGAACAAATTCTGGAAAAAGTCCGTCAGAGGGTTTGGGCCTGGCTTGGTCATGGCCGACACTTGCTGTATCACCTCAAGGTGGTCGTTTATCTCATGTTGATGATCTGGTATATATGCACAGCACTCTTCTTTGATTAAAGCGCACGTACCACCCCTCGCCGCTAGGGTGAAGTCAAGAGCCATTCCGTTCTGGAGCACTACAGTTCTCATAGCATTCAGTTCATCAGTTATCAATTCAAGAGCAGAAAAAGTTGCATTACTCATTACTTCGAGAAGTTTGGACAGTTTTTGAAGCTCCCAAATCGATTTCACTGTGCCATATGCAGGTAATATGCCTGCCCACGATATAACAGCATCACTCAAGTCCATGTGCGTCAGTTTGGTACCCACAGTATGATGGTCTTTCCAGCCCGCCTCGATCTGTCCCACTGGATTTTCAGGCTTTCTGACAGCTTTCTTGGCCACATCTCGGGTATTTTGAATATTTCCCTGAGGCAAAACTGCAGTGTGTCGTATGGCCGAGACCAGGTACCCCAAAAAACAACTGCCGGGCCAATTCTCAGGTAAACATTTATATGCTTTTTTACCACACACAAAATAACTATCCTCTACCTTAGTAGTTACTTTGTTACGAAATGGCTGCCCTGCATGAAACATTTTCCTATCTATTACAGATAATTGTTTAAAAAGTACAGGATTACGTTGCACTTGGTCAATAGTCTTATGCATGGACTCAAGAAATGAGTCATAATTTGAACTACAAGTTCCACCCATTTTGTTTGGTTTGGTATAACATTTGTAATGTACAGTCACATTGCACTTGCTCCAACCCACTTGGATTGTATCATTCTTATAAAAACATACAATTCCCTTTTGTGTCACAGTCAAATACAGTGCTACCTTATCATATGCTTTAATAGCTACTGTGTCATAAACCAAATTTTCCCAGGTTTCATTGACCCCTAGGGGGACAGCAGTCATTAATAACCCCCAGTATGCTGTTGGTATGGCTGTGCAAATCCAGCAGTTTGAAACATTAAAAGGCTCAGCATACACACGTGTAATTGCCTGATAAGTGTTAAAGTTTGGGTGCCAGTCTATGTTCGGCTCATCACGTTTAATCAGTTCAACTTTTGTGGTAGGAAAAAGGAAAGGCCACAACAAAAAGAACAATGTTATCAGTATAGCTACCAGAATAATTATGCAAGTTTTCTGAGGTTGTTCTATGTCTCTGTTTGCTCTATACCTGGTCATTTTGTTCTCGTTGTACAACAGTAACAAGGTTTTTGTCCAGTTCAAAGTTCTTAACCAGTTTACAGTGTGTCAAATGAATCCAGGACGCTCGCTCCGCGATCTTGACTGCAGTGGGTGTCGACAGTAGTACCTGGTATGGCCCTTCCCACTTCGGAGAACTCCAGTTTTTTTCTCTTCACTATCTTCACCCAGACCCATGCACCTGGGGCTACTGCTGCTTCCGATGGTTTTGTTTGCTCTTTATCTGAAACAGAATTTAACTGCAAAAGTTTGTTATTCAAAAATCGCCTCATATACCCTGCAAGTGAACTGTCAGCCTCCTGCTCTGCAGGCATGAGAGGTTTCCATTGAGGTGTATAATATGCCCTCCCAAACAGAACTTCAAAAGGAGTTAACCCTTTTGCATTTGGAACAGTTCTCATGCTCAACAGTGCCAGAGGTAAACAGTGCACCCAGTTCTTTTGTGTCTCACTAATCAATTTTCTAAGCTTACTTTTCAAGACCCCATTATGCCTCTCTACTAATCCAGCAGATTGGGGGTGGTATGCACAATGGTTTTTCAGCGATATCCCGAAATAGTGACTAAGTTGTTGTATAGTTTGATTTACAAAGTGTGTGCCATTGTCACTATAAATCTTTTCCGGTATGCCAAATCTAGGAATAATTTCTTTAACAAGGACTTTTGCAACAGTAGCTGCATCTGGATTTTTAGTTGGAAAAGCTTCCACCCATTTGGAAAACATATCTATAATGACAAGGCAGTACTTCTTATTTTCGCATTTGTTCAGTTCTATAAAATCCATACAAATAGTATGGAACAGATACGGTGGTATAGGGAAACTCCCTTGCTTAGGTTTCAATGCCCCTTGTGCATGATGCTTGCTACAAACATGGCATGCTGCACAAAAATTTTTTGTATAGTTTGTAAATCCATACATCTTAAACACTCGATTCACTAACTGTACCACCCCCCCTGTTGAGACATGACACTGCCCATGGCTCAACAAAGCTGCATATCTAAACAAGTTAGATGGTAAGATTGGTTTCTTTTCTTTGGAGATGTACAGTCCCTTCTCAAGGATTGCTCCTCGTTTTATCCACTTCTGTTTTTCTACATTTGTAGTAAGTGTCTGCATTGTTTTCAACATTTCTAAGTCTAAAATCTCAAATGGTTGTAATTCCTCACTCAAAAGAAAAACGTCTGAAGCTGAAGCTGCTTGTTTTGCAGCTGTATCAGCCCTCGCATTACCTTTTGAAATTCTATCCTGTTGCTTGGTATGAGCTACACATTTGCGAATAGCTACTTTCTGAGGTAACTGAACAGAGTCTAACAAATCTAAAATAAATTGCGGATGGTTAATTGGTTTACCAGTAGATGTTATCATTACTCTATTTTTCCACTGCTGCGCAAAAACATGTACAGTAGAAAAATCATACTGACTGTCAGTAAAAATGTTTACTTTCTTACCTTTTGCTAAGGTACATGCCCTTGTCAAGGCAATAAATTCCGCTGCTTGTGAAGATAAGTTGTGCGGTAAAGACTTTGCTTCTAAAATCTCAGTATCAGAAACTACTGCATACCTTACTAGATTCTGTCCTGTAGGACCCCTCCTGCATGAGCCATCCATATAGTATGTCACCTCGGCATCATCCAAGGGAATATCTGTAAGGTCTTTTCTAGGTAGTGTCTTTTGCTCAATCTCCTGCAGGCAGCAGTGCGGTTTGCCATCTGCAGGGGCTGGGAGCAAGGTTGACGGGTTTAAAGTTGTGCATCATTCAATTGTCATATGAGGTTGGCTCAACAGTATAGTCATACAGGAAAGGTGTCTAGCAGGAGAAAGATATGCTACTTTTTCTTGCAGTAAAATAATCGTGACTGCATGAAGCACTCTCAATGTGAGAGGGTGGAACAATACTACTGAGGCTGAAGCCTGCACTGCCATTGCAGCTGCGACTACTGCTTGTACACAGTGGGGCAAAGATCGCACCATTGGGTCTAGCTGTGATGAATAGTAAGCTATGGGGCGTTGTTTGTCCCCATGTTGTTGTGTTAACACTGATGTCATATAACCTTGCTTACAGTCTACAGTTTGGAAAAATCGCTTATGATAGTTTGGTAATCCTAAAACTAAGGAAGAAGCTATCAGTTGTTTCAGTTTGCAGAAAGCTGATTCTGCTTCTGGTGTTCACTGTAATAAATCCTGTGCTGCCATCGGCTTTTTGAATATCAAGTTTGTCAGCGGAGCAGACTCCAAAGCATAGTTTGGTATCCAACTCCGACAAAAGTTAGTAGTACCCAGGAAGGACATCATTTCCTTCTTGGTAGTTGGTTTAGGTGCTTATAATATTGCTGTTTTTCTGTCTTCATCTAATATTCTGCCTTCTTTGGATATTACATATCCCAGGTATTTAACCTGTTTCCTCCAAAGTTGCAGTTTGTTTTTGTTTACCTTGTGTCCTTGAGTGGCTAAAAATTGTAATAATGCTATGGTATCCTCTCTGCATTCTTGCTGGGTGGGGGCTGCCAGCAGAATGTCGTCCACATAAAGTAAAATCTGACTACCTTTCGGTGGGATAAATCCCACCAGGTTACTTGCCATTTCTTGTGCGAATATTGTTGGACTTTCACAATACCCCTGTGGTAGTCTCGTATATGTATACCGTTTCCCCTGAAATGTAAATGCAAACCAATATTGGCTGTCTGGGTGTATCGGTATTGAGAAAAATGCATTACTAATATCTACCACAGAAAAATACTTCTGTTGAGGTTTCAAATCATTCAATAAAGTATGCGGATCTGGCACCCTAGGTGCCCTGGGTATAACTGCGTCATTCACAGCTTGTAAATCTTGGACCATACGCCATTCCCTGTTTGCTTTCCTAACAGGAAATAAGGGTGTATTACATGGTGAATCGGGATATTCTATTAAGACTCCTTCCTTAAGTAAGGCTGCTATTATAGGTTTGATTCCTATTTCTGCATCCTTCCTTAAGGGATACAGTCTTTTTTGAGGTCTAAATGCTGATTTTGGCATAATAGTAACTGGTCCTGCTGTACGAATAAGTCCTACATCTGATTTCCCTGTTGACCAGAAAGTCTCTGGTATGTCTCGCAAGGCGTTTTCCTCTTCCTCTAGTAAGAGTGCTACTCAGCTATCCTCACTTGCCTGTGAGTGCACAGCTGGGTGTGTTTGTGTTATCCAATTCAATTTCTGCTTCTGTACTCCTTGTTCAGAGAGTTCTAACTCTGTCTGTTTTTCCCACCTTGTGACCTTTTCTCCTAGGTCTACCCACTTCAAATTTCTATCTTTAGTTAAACTTACATGTGGTAATCGATTAGATTTGTAAAGTGCTAGGAATTCCTGGGGCAATGAACAGCTTACTACACTGTTTCCTTCTGTGTCCCAGTACAAATTTCGTAATACTAACCTATTAGCATGGTTTCTAAACAGTTCTTGCTCATATTCTTTATCAGGTCCTGGTCTGCTACAGTAATATAGAGTGCAATGCAACAAATGCTGTTTATCAGTGTCAAGGGAGGGGGATTTACTGATGGCTATGTTCATCAGTTCTTCATTTAATGCCCCTGGACCAGTCATAACTAAGTCCTGGCTGTACCAATAAAATGTTTCACCCTCCGGTCGCACTACAAAAATATCCATTTGTCGCTGTGCTTCCATACCCTGCATAGTTGGAACTACGGCTATGCCAAATATTTGCATTAAATCTCTGCCCAAGAGATTCACTGGGCATTTTGCAGAAACAACAGTTTTGCTTTTCTGGGTCATCCCTGAAACAGGGTCAGTTATCGCTATGTTGTGGGAGAGTGGCTCCTGATACAGTTGTCCATTAGCTGCTTTCACTAATATGTAGTCCAGTGATTCTGAATTTTCTGGTAGTATGGAAGGATGTATCGGGGTCCGTGAAGCCCCTGAGTCACACAGGAATTTGACTTCCCTCCCCTCTACCAGAAGTGTAACTTCCGGTTTTGTGTCTGCTAAGTAGAGCTCTAAGCTCAATAATGCTAAGTCCAAAATTTCATTTTCTTCATTATCTATGAATTCATGTACATCCTCTATTCCTTCTGTCACATTCTCTACTCTTTCTACCACATTTGCATTTGTCTTTTCTTGTTTATTCCTATCCAGTGATTCTTGACTATCATATAGTCATTCCTCACCCTCCTTATCTTTTGTGGTTACCTTCTTATTTAGCCTGCAATCCCTTGCCAAATGTCCCTTTTTCCCGCATTTGAAACATTCACCCCTTTTCTTTCTTTCTTTCTTCAAAGTCTTCTGATCATTTATCAGACTGTTTGTTTCCCTGGGTATTTTTCTTACCCTTCTTCCCAGTTTGTACTACAAAGACTTCTGATCCATCTTCCATTGCAAATACTTGAGTTTTCTTTTTCTTTTTGCTATTAAAATGCCTTTCGGCTTGTCTTGCATATTCAAGCAATGACTGTAATCTACTTGTTCGATGATCTACCATGTGCTTTGTAATAAAGCTGCTAATGGGTGCAATACTACCTTTTAAAAATGCATTCTTTAGCTGTTGCTCATATGGGGAATCATGTGTTTGATCTTCAGGTACCTGCATTCCACAATGGTTATTAAAACATTCTAATAATCTGGCATAATATCTATCAACAGTTTCACCTTCTTGTTGTATGCATTGATTAATGCAAGTCCAATCAGCCCTAGGCTTCCATTTCTCAGAGATTCGGTCTGTCAGACCTTTCACTCTGTTGTCCAGTTCTGCGTTACTATGTGGGAGTGGTCTAAGCTCTGCGTCACAGGGATTCCAGTTGCCACTGATCATGTGCCAATCTGGACCTACGATTTGTCTAACTACTTTTTCTACTTCCTCTCCATTCAAATGGTAACTTAACCTCATGCCTTGTAAGTCTTCTAAGAATTTTCTAAAATTAACTTTTGGATGGGGAATTCCCTCTGTGGCTTTCCTGATGTCTTCCGGTGTCCACAGTCTATATATCGGATCCTGTCCTGCCTGTGGATTTGGTACTTCTATGAGTGGACATATCTCTTCCTCACTCATAGCACATGAATTCCTATTTATTTCATATAATTCAATATCCCCTCTCAAGTTGTGTGTTCGAGACCTGGTCTCGATAGGATCCCTGAGAAATGGTTTTGATTTTGCAGGAACAGCTGGGTATAGCAGAGGTGGATCAGCTTGTCCACTCGCTTCATATTCTGGTAAGGGAAGCGGAGGGGGAGGAGGAGGGGCTGTTGCTATTACCAAGTTATTATCTTCTTTATCCAAGAACATTGCTTTTGAATTTTTAATCTTTTGTTCCCTACGGTTTGCTTCCTCAAGCCACCTGTGTGCCTGAGGGACTCCTAATTGTCGTTCCTTTTTTAGCTGACCTTTTGCGTCCATTTTAAGTTGTCTAACAAGTTTAATAAGTGAAGATTTATCTAAATTACCCTCAAATTTGTACTTATCAACTCATTTTGTATAATACTTAACTTTATCGACATGCTGTAATTGCATATATTTCGCGTCTTCGGTTAGGGGCGGGTCTCGGGAACTTTTCGTGCACTGATTTCCCATGTTGCCTTAGCTATGTTAAAAATTGTTACGTAACCCTTCTTATCACATGGTACCACGATTTTACACCTTTTCACAGTTTATCTAGAATAACTATCTACCTATTCTGTTTCCCTGATCTATGACAAGACAGCAATTTTTTTGTCCCTGATCTGCACATGCAGATCTCCCTGACAAAACAGTACTGTAACAAGTCCCTGATCTAAAACAGAAAAAAGGTAAATTCCTCCTTACCTGACCCTCCATGAGTTGATCCACCGGAACGTTGACTCGTCCTCCAATCCCAGATCAGAAACAGTGGCTGGCCTCTTTCGAACGACAATTTAGTCGGAGGTCTTTCAAGACAGAAGAGCCGATGTGGCCACTTCTCCGTACGGGTACATGCCACCGGGCCCAATTCTGACCTGGGCCTAGAGTGAGAGGTACTTTCCGGTCCAAAGGACCAAACTGTAAAAGGAAAAATATACTTTAAAAATGATCAAAACACGGTAGGTTCAGGTTAAGGCATTTTAATCTTGCAGCAAGGAGACAAAAACGTGCTAATACAGAGTTTGTCTGACTAGAAACAGGAAATGCTTACATTTTTATACACTTTCTAATAAGACATTGCCTACCAAGCTGACGTAGTGAATTACAAGTTTTGTCATCATCATTTAGTAATAATTGTTTTTACAATATTCTGCTGATTTATCAATTTTTGTGAGAAACTTCCTAAGGAAAACAACGTGGCCTTGGCTACCACCGGTTAGATATATGCAATGTTACCATTCAAGGTACTTTGGCTAATTTGAGCACAAAGCAAGTAGTTGATTTCTCTAACAATCCTTTGTCTATATTATCTCTAAACTTCTGCAGCTGCACATGTTCTCATACTTTGAACAGAGCTGATTGTTTAAAATCATTACATTTACAGAAATATAGCATTGTTCATTCATTTTCTCCTGACCTAGCAGATAACCACCTGCTTCTCAAGTACATTTCCAAAAGGCATAAACATGAATATTGCTGTGCTAGCAATTACTAGGTCAGAGGGCATCTTGCAAGTTTCAGAAAGCACACTGCAGTTTCAAAAAGCATCTTTTCAGTCTTATATGAAACTCAACTATATATAAAACAGTGCATATAAAATAGAATGAAAAACGTGTTAACTTATTTAGTTTCTAATTAGCATTTAAGCATACACACATTAATACATATTTTTCTGACACAGGGGGTGTGGGGGTGCAGCCCCCCACATGGGGGTGTAGGAG